>NC_056733.1:255464812-255554812 GCF_019279795.1 Protopterus annectens
GATGACTAGCCAATTTATTTGATTTCTTAGTTGTTTGTAATGTGTAAAATCAGAGGGGTTTTCTTTGCTGCCATAGCTTCCAGGCTTTATCCCTGGCTTTCATGGGTTTTTTGGTGGGATTAGTGAGCCATCTGCCCTGATTAGCTTTCACCCTTCTATGTCAGAGTGGAACTAGATTGTTTAGTACCTGAAGGAATGTGGAGTGAAAGAATTCCACAGCATTATCCAGGGAATGGACTTTTAATGAATGACAATTGATGCTAAGCAGAGTATTATTAAATGTAGTTGATGCAGATGTGGGATAGGTCTCTGGTGTGCTTATAATGATGTGATTAAGCACTGCAGTAGGTTTGCAAATTATGTGTGCAGGTAAGTAATCACTAATGCTGTTTGGAAGTGTACCTGTGGAGGAGATTCTGCTAGGGTCAGAGACCAAGACCCAGTCCAGAATTGAGCCATTGTTTATGTATTTTTGGTCTTGTTATGGTAGTAATTAGTTGGGTTTAATTATATAGGTTGATGATGTTGGTTGGATGATGATAAGTGATATCTAGCCAGTTAATATTTATACCACCAGGTAAGGTTGTTTAATTTTCTGTGTTTTTGGTTGACCAAGCTAGAATTTCCTCTACTAGGGGATATTATTGCCAGGAGGAATATGCAGGGCTATAATGCATATACTTTTACAGTATTCATTTTCATGTGGAATATTAGAATTTTAGCTGTGGAAAATGTAGAGATGAGTTTATTGTACGAGACTATATTAAAAGTATTACAAAAGAGCAAAGAAATGTCTCCACCTTTTTTCAGAGCCTTTCTGTTCTTAGTGAAGGAAAACCTGGTAGAAGGAATTCAGAGTTTTTAATGTAAGGTTTCAGCCAAGTCTCAGTTGCTGCTATAATAGTTGGCCTGTTTATATACAATCCAAGTGTGCAGAGCTGGAATTTTATTTCTGATGGTTTGGAGGTTGAGGGTGGTGAAGTTTAGAGATTTATGACAGTTGTTTTGGTGAGTGGGGGGTGGGTGGGACCAGGGTTGGAGTGAATGTCACCACATAGGATTAGATTAGAGAAAATGTGTGAGAGATTAATAGGTTATAGGTTCATAGGTTCATACTAGGCTATCTGCCCGAGGGCATTTATAAGCCTAGCCCATAGTTTTGTGGCTTACGCCACCCCTTTAGTTTGGAGAAACTATGCCCATTATTTTGCTGTGCCTCTGTCGAGCAGTGACACTGAGGTAACCCCTGGGGTGTATTTGCGATCTCCCATCCATTGGTCAAGATTCCTCTTGAACAAGGCCAGCAAGGTGCTCTGCCTCACATAAACCGGGATTTTGTTCCACAGCATAGGGAGTCTTTGGGTGATGAATCTATCCCTCCAGCACGTCCTATTAATAACCGTGTCGAGGTTTAAGTCTCCCGCCTTTGTGGCTCTGAGAGATCTAGATTTTTTGAGATGAAGCATGTTCATCAAATCTGGGTTTGACATGGCCTTGTATGTCAGGCATAGGTCACCTCTGAGCAAGCGGTAAGCAACTGAATATAACTGGAGTTCTTTCAGTCGGGCAGCATAAGACAGATTTTTGAGACCCTTTATCCTTTTGGTGAGGAACTTTTGTGGCCTCTCCAGCTGCTGCAAGTGTCGGGTCAGATACATTCCGAATGGGGCATTGTACTCGATCATTGGTCTGATGAGTGATGAGAATAGGGAGACTATGACTTCCCTTGATCTAGATGTGAATCCCTTCATGACAAGGTGGGCAATGTAGAAGGTCTTCCTAACTACTTTAGCAATATGAGTGTCGAATGAAAGGCTACTGTCAACCTGGGTTCCCAGGTCCCTAATAACTTCTTCTGTGTTCAGGGGATTGCCACCTATATGGTAGCTAGGGGTAACCTTATTTTTCCCGAAGGGTATGACTATGCATTTCTTGGTATTTAACTTTAGGCCATGGTTCTGGCACCAGTTATCCGTTTCTGTGAGACCCTTCTGAAGGATATCTGTGTCGGATGTGTTTTCAACTCTGCGCCCAGTTTGCAGTCATCTGCAAACTTTGTCAGCCATAACCCTCCTGTGTTTGCTTGTACTTCAGAAAAGTAGATGCCAAACAAGAGTGGGCCCAGGACTGAGCCCTGTGGGACACCACTTGTGACAGGCTTTGAGTCTGACATGGCGCCAGCAACTCTGACCCTGTGGGTTCTGTCACTCAGCCAGTTTGCAACCCATCTTGTAATGTATGGGTTTACATTTAAGTTGATGAGTTTTTCAATGATATCCGAGTGAGGTATTGTATCAAAGCCTTCGCCAGGTCTAGGTAGGCTGTATGGACTGCCTTTCCCTCGTCAATGGCCTTGGTGACTGTTTGAAAAAGTCAACCAAGTTTAGAAGGCATGATCTGCCTTTGACAAAGCCAAACTGGGTTGGATCCAAAGTCTGCAAGTTCCCTATGTCTTTATTTATGAGATCCATTATGATCCTCTCCATGGCTTTGCAGATAAGGCTTGTCAAGCTAATGGGACGGTAATTTCCAGGGTCGGTGGAGGCACCGTCTTTGTGGAGTGGGACCACAGTCACTGTGCGCCACTCCTGGAGTGCGTATCCGGAGGTGAGACTAAGATTAAACAGCTGTCCTAACTGTGGGTTTAATTCCTCGTTGAGTTCATGGAGCACACAGCCGGGGACACTATCAGGTCCCATGGATGCTGTGTTCTTTGCCTTGGAGAGAGCAGTTCTCACCTGGGCGTTAGAGATGTTTGGGGGGGCTACAATCATTTGGTATAGATATCTCTCCTTTAGGGGAGGGAGAAGTTTGCACTGAAGCTGTCAGCCAGTATGTTGGCAATGTCTGTAGGATCAGTAATCTTCACATCATTTTGAACTAATTCTGAGCATATCTGGGAGTTTCCTCCTAGGTTTCTGACATAGCTAAAGAATGCCTTATGGTTGTCTTTAGAGTCCTTAGCTATTTTTTTCTCAAAATTAGCTTTGGATGATTTTATGACAGCTCTTAGCTTTTTACTTATAGTGATCAGCGGTGTCTTACCTTTTAAGGATTTTGCTCTATCTTGTAGTAGCTTTCTCCTTTTGTTGTAGAGTTTGTTTATGGCTGGGATCCACCAGACTGGACGCTTGCCTTTGGTACAGAGAGTCTTTGTTTTGCTTGGGATTGCCTGATCCATGCAGCCCTGCAGGTGCTGGTAGAAGGCATTTGTAAGTGATTCAGTGGTTTGAGTAATGTTAACCGCCGGCTCAGGGGCCTTAAAGGAGACCACACTAGTCTTTAGAAGTGTGAAGTCGGTATAACCTCTTGAGGTTGTATTCATGTGTTGAGGTTGGTTTTATTTTGGTTTTCCCTTGAAGGGGTAGAATTCTTTGTGTAGTGAAGAGGGTGGTATCTATTGTATAGAGACTGGGAGATATATCAGAGAAGGAAGTGAGTTTAGAGAAATGAGTAACAGTAGTATGTAGCTTTGTAATATACATTGCTGGTTTGAGGTGTAGTTAACAGATGTAGAAAGAGAAAGGTTAGAGACAGGGTAAGTAGTGTGAGGCTGGTGATGAGTGTCATGTTGAAAAAGTAGGGTATGAATAGTTGGGAAGAATATTATTTATTTGTATAAATAACTCTATTATGAAGAGAGGGAGGTCATGTATAGGAGGCTAATGTGTGTAGTGGCCAGTTAGAGCAATTAGTATGCTGGGGAATGGGGATTGAATAAGAGTTGATTGGATGGAGGGACTGATTGGCTGAACAGAAGGTGAGAGGAGATTGGGTAGTGTAAATGTAATTGATTTGGGGGTGGGGAGGAAAGGGGGTAGTGTAGGGGAGTGGAGTGAGCCAGAGTGTAGAGAGGGCAAATGGAGTGGGCATGCCCTTTTCCTAGTCACCAAACAAGTAAAGAAAAATAATCAGTAAGGTCAGACAATTGGGGAAGGGAGCTAGCCAAGAGAACTGAAATGCCAAGTTGAAGGGACTGCAGATAAAGTACTCAAAGGAGGTGGGTATGGCAAGTGGAGAGGTGGGAGAGGAGATTTGGATTGTATGAAGGATAGAAAAGTGTAGAAGAGATGGAAAAGATAGCAAGAATGTGGGAAGGTGAGCTACTGGAATGAGAGATAAAAACACCAGGACAACACCAAGGCGGGAGATAGAGGAGGTAATTAGCACAGTATAAGGCCGCATACAGCTGGAAAGATAGGAAAAATGGGTGGGTAGGCTAATAAGTTGATAGGACCTAGAATTGGAGTAACAGAGGTTTTAAAGTGATGTATGAAGACACTGCTGTATTAGGAACAACTTGTTAGGTGTTAGGTAAGAGAAGGAAAAGAAATTAAATAAATAAATGATTGATTTTACAGGCACGTACATTAACTATTCAAGGGAAGCAGTGTCCTGTAGATGGTTTGAATGTCCAGTAGATGGAAAAAATTCCACAGAGATTATTCACTTGAGAGAAGTTAATTTTGAAAACCTCAGACAGCTCTGAGATGAAGAAATTTGAGAGGGTGTAAACCTAATAAAATAAGGAAATGAGGTTTGTGTAAATTAGGAGACAAATTAGTTTTATTATTTTTAATATACATACTAAGCTTTGTTTACATTATGAGGCAATGTATAAGATGTCTATTGAGCAAAATAAGCTAGTATAAAGTGTGGGGGGTGGCAAGAAGTTAGTGAAAAAGTGTCAAAATGGCCAAAAAGAAAAGGCTGAGAGGTGAAAGAAAGGATATTGAGCAGTTAAATATGTTATGATAAGGTGTGTCTGTGTGTGGGGGGAGGGGTGGAAAGAACTTACAGAAAAGTGTCAAAAATGGCCAAATATAAATGGTTGAGAGGTACAAGAGAGAATATATAAATATTTAGAGTATTACGTCCCAGCAAACAAATGCACCATAAACATTCTAGATGTAGAATTTTTTTGTCAACACAAATACAGAGTTGATTAACAGCACATTATTCATATTACAGTTACATTAGCAAATTATAAATTTTTTGCAAGATATTAGAGGCATAGTTGACCAGCATAAGAAAATATTAAGACTTGGGTGTGCAGTATTGAGCTCAGAAACAACATCTTGATGTGGGAGTAACTAACTAGTGCCTTGGAAGGGCTGGGACATAATGTAACTACTACGAGCAGTAATAATTGTAGGGAAAAAAAGTAATAAAGCTTGCAGCTGGTGATAGTTCAAGCTTGCAAAAGCCAAGCAAAAATTATACACTTGCAATAAATATTATTAAGTTGAAAGTGTTACCTAGTGTATGAACCCAGGTAATGTCATGCAAGATTCAATACAAAATACCAGGACACTGCCGGGGTAATATGCCCTTTAGAAGTATGACAATCACAAAGTGTCAGTGGTAAGGGCTACAACAAAATGATTAACACAATAATTGTAGATTTCAAAGAACACATTAGGAGTGCATGAGACATATGGGGAAAAAATACAGCCTCAGTAAGGACTGATCTTACAGGTATGTGGGGCTAATAAGTCCATGAACGGAGGAGCAGTAACTATCGGTGTGGTGTCCAAGCTACTACTATGCAAATCAAAAGTGAAAATGCATCTACTTATCCAAGCTGAAATAATTCAACACAGTTCCTTTTTGAAAATGATAAGAAGGCTATAAAAGGCTAGCAAGCAACAAACAAAAGTGGTTATGTGCATAAAATGTCAAAGTATTTAACAAAGCAAACACAGTACATTATGAACTGATAGAAAATGAGTGGGGAGCCAGTATGCACCATCAATACAATTTGGAAAAAGTAGCTAGCACACAGTGTGTGATGTGTGTTTGCAGAGATACAGGTTCACATACAATTTCAGTATATTTCCATGCTGTTGTACAGTACAAAGTGAGAAATTGTTAAACAGAGATGTGCATATGAGTAGTAAATCAGCAATACAAAGCAAACATGGTAAAAATAGTTAGATCTGCAGAAGTTAAATATGTGTGCTATGGGAAATAGTCTAATAGTCATTAGTCTTTATTAATCCCACTGTTTTCATTACATATCACATTTGCAAGCATGCAATTCTCATACAGCTGGCTTTATACATCCACAGCTTGAGCCATATTGTCAACGTCTGTCTTTCTCTTTTTTTCTTACAGTGAATTTCTTCAGTACTTCCATGATCAATTTTGATTTCTTCCTTTTCATTTGCCCCTTGCCTCTTTTTTTATACCTTCTCTTTTAAAACATGCTTCCTTTTTCTGTAGACTGAAGGGTTTTGCAATAGAAAAATGTTATCATTCCCTGTAATCTGTGTGTTACATAATAAAGTAGACCCCTTTTTAGTGTGTATTCTCTTTGCCTTACAGACATCATCAGTTTATTTTTCTTCATTGTTATTTGTTGGGAACTTCCTCCTTTCTTTCATTTATTTCCTTCTAAACACTCTTTTTAAAGGACCTCTAAAACTACTTTTGCAATTAAGGACACAGACTGGAAAACTTCTCAAAAATGTGTTTCAGTGCCGTTAACCCTTACTGCTTACCAAAAACAAGACTACATCAACATTTCCAAAGATAAACAACTTTAAATTTAAACACTATGACAGTATACATACAGAGATCAATTGGAATAAAGCAAAATATAGTGACAGCGGAGCAATTTAGCAGGGCAACATGGTGGTAACATAAGAATAAACTATGCTAATAGTCTGAACCACCACTGCTGACAAACATCCAGAGTAGGCAATCTGACATGCAGCAATAAGGCAAAATCCATTCATAGCACTAAATAAATAATAGATTTAACTTGAGTTATTTGACAAATATCATGAATATTACTTTTTTACAATATACTAATGAATTCTATTATTTTACAGATGCATTAGAAAGTTAGCACAGGTAGCATCTTTGTCAAGACTGCCAAATCAGAATTATTTATTTTTGTTTATTTATTTAAGTTTATTTACCCAGATTGATCACAATAGACCATTTGCAGGTAAAGCCTAGATAAAAAAAATAAAAAAGAAATAAAACATAATTAGAAAGATACAACAAGAATGAGAGGAGGACCCCGGTTACAGTTCACTCCTGAGTCCTGAGTTTTACTTAAACAGATTTGATAAATGTTTCCAGACAATATGTCTCAATGAACAGTGCCTCAACAGCATTAGCTAGACACATGCATGTATACTGATTATCTTGAGGCCCCCTCAAGACAAACATTAGGGAATTTCACTCAAATAACATCAATTTTCCTCCATCATGCTTTCATTTTATTGCACAAAACACATGTATTTATTACAAATCTTTGATTTTAAGGATTACACAAAGTCTGCATTTTTAAATTCTGTTATGGTGTTATTGAAATAAACTTGTCACAGCAACATACAAGCTTACTAATACTTACTCATGCTTTCAGACCATAACTCTCAAATTTAAATGAGATAAGTGAAACAGTTCTTTAAAGTTTAAAAACTCACGGCTCTCTTTCATTTCATTCACATGGAGTGATCAGACCTCCCTTGTTTGTGTCTCCAGCCTTGCTGCAAACTTTCTTTATTCAAATCCCCACACTTCTCTGTCATGTGACAGCCAGATAACTCAGTATCAGGCCTCCACCTGTATAAGACTCCCAGACCTTGACTTTCCTGGGTATAACTGTCTTGGAGATGCCCTTGCCTGTGTATTAGCACCAGATCCCTGCCTGCATCCCATTGTAATCCCGCTGCTCTAACAGACAAACTTCATCTTCCCTTCTATTATCAGTGAGTTAGAGTTATTTTGCTCCACACAAAGATAAATTAATTGAATGACAGATTTTGCACACTACCATGTAACCTCCCCCCACCCTCAGCTCATTCCTTTGGGTATGAGCTACCATCTTGCCAACTTGCAGCATTTTCAGCCAGTTTAGCAGAGTAATTCAAACATGGGCAGTTCACTGCTTTTCAGAGACACCCTGTGATTTGAGTTCTATAGCCAGATGGACCAGCCTTCAATTTAGCCATAACTCTCTCTCATATAACTAAAAGTAATCCTATAGGTTGTCACACCATCCCTACTGCACAGGATAAAGACCCTACACATAAACCTACTTATGCTGAGGTACTTACAGATCACCTTCCTAAAACACTAAGACATCCTCCACACTACAGTCAAAGAAAGGGTCCTCAGCCTTCATGTAAGCACTCCATTAAAACACCACCCACAGCTATACATAGTAACACCCTATTTAGTGCCTCTACTGCTAAGCCATTAAAGAAAACCAGTACACAGCCAAATTTCCTGGTCATTGATGATTCTGTAGTGAGGCACACTGATGTGCCCCTCATGAGGCTGAGTAAAGTGAGCCACTGTTAGCTGTCTTTCTAGGACTAGCACCTGTAAAGTCACACAGTTCACTCAGGTCATTGAACTTCAGGTACCAATATGACTCCGTCATAGTCCATGTGGGTGTTAATGACCTGAGATGTACCTCCCTTGGCTATATGAAGTGAGACATGATCAAGCTCGCTGATTATGTGTCTCAGGCAGGTATGAGCATAGCACTGTGCAGTATATTACCTTTTCCAAGGATAATGGCACATTACCATCAGAAAATAATTGATTTTAACAATTGGATTAGCTTCTGGTGTCAATCAAAGGGGGTCATACCTATCAACCTGGAAACATCAAAAATCTAGACAGAGGCCCATGAAAAATAGGTACAAATCTGTATGCTGATTGACATGAAATTTGCATACATAATTATGTGACCTTGCTGACTCCAATGGAATTGTGAGATACCAACCTTCAACCACAAACTGAAGAACACACAACCAAAATATGGCCCCAGACCCTGTAGTAAATGGTAACCATTTTTTTAATGTGTAGCAATTATGTTCACTGTGAAGGGAGAAGATGATGAACCTGAAAATTTTGTTTTTCGTGACTTGCATTATGTGGGTTTTATAGTAAAAGTAGGGCATTTAATGGAGGCAGTATTCTAATCTTAGCAAAAGAATATTATAATTTGCTAGGACCTCCAAAAGTCATTCTCCATGGCCTACTGATCAGTGGCGTAGCTACAGTTTATGTCACCCAGGGGTGTCAGTTTGCCACCATTCCCCTTCACAAAATCATGGTCAAATGGGCCCCCCCATACACACACACCCCCCTGCAGCCATTCCAATTTCCCATTACTTGGCTATTTTGCCCCATTTACCATAAACACTGTACTGTGCATACTGCTTTACTTCTACAATGATTTCAATTTCATTTAAAACTTTTATTTTACATTTTACAGCACAAACACTAATAGACATCTGCTAAACAAAGCAATGCAGTCTCACAATGAAAATAGACTTAGCATTAAAACTTATCTGCCCTTGAAACTCACATTTGTTGAAACATCATTGAAACTCACATTCAAATAAAATGCATTTGGCCAGTGGCGGATAAAGATTACCTTTGAGCTGTTTTCAAATCATAGGCACCTTGCACATGAAATATGTGTTCTTTGATACACCTTCCTGATTGTATTAAATTATATTCCTAGTATAATACAGTACAGTTTTAAATTTGTTGTTCTGAACATTTTTCCAGTAAGCAATGAAACAAAATTCATGAACCAATGACAAAACTGCAAAATTCAGAACATTTCCATCATAAAAGTCTACTCAAACATCTGCAATCCCCCAGTATCAGTAAATATACACAATCTCTGCAGAAGTAAAAGTCATCTAAATAATTCCACATTAAAGAGATCTGTAAGTAATGAAGAGGTTGCTGCTAGCAAACAACTTTATATTTCATTGTTTACTCTACAAATAAAGTGCCTGTTGCCCTTGAGGAATAAATTGTCTATGTTGCATAAAAAAAATGATAAGCTAGTAATACTGCAATAGGGAATGGATAACAAACTGATAAGAGGTTCATAATTACTAGTTATCGCCACCAAAGAGGACATTCTCAGGACTGCAGCATCCACCCCCTTTAAAAGTACAACACAGTAGAGTATCAGCAATTCTACATACTGTCGAGTTTAGAACCCACAGCCTTCTGTATCAAAAGCAAGCATTCTACCTGTTGTGCTGCTAACAATGTAAGCAGGCTTGGCTTAAACAGCACTAAACTTCCCTTCCCCTGAAGCTCTCAGCCCCTTGGAAAATCCACTTGACACTCAACTGTATCTCTCAACTTTGCAGCATAAGAAATCTGGAAAAAAACTAAATTTATCAGGAGGACAAAAGCCCCAAAACCAGGGACACATTTTAAACATAGCTTTTATAATCTTGGAAAGTTGCTAGAATAAAATGTTATGTTACCACCATGTGTTTCCTGAAAGATAGGAAGACTGAAACTTAAATGGCTATCATTTAGTGAATTCAGTTCTCACCATAGCTGTTAACCTCTTAGCACAAAAAACCTGGACAAAGCCAATAATGGGGAATACAGCCTTAAAAGTAGGGACACATTTCAAATATTGATCTTATAAACTTAGAAAATTGCTAGAATAAAAGGTTTTGTGATACCATGTATTTTCTGAAGAATATGAAATCTGAAATTCAAATGCCTGTCATTATTTAGTGAAGTCAATCCTCACTGATTTGCCACAAAAATCCAGAAAACCACAGATTTTATGAGGAACAGAAAAAACAATAGGAGGTAAAAAAATCTGGATTCACTTTCAAAAGTGATGGTGGGTAGGGAATTCAGGCTCTTGCTACTTGTAACCAAGGTACAAGGTTTGAGCCTGTGTACCTCTAGCCACAAGGTATATTTTACACACACACACACACACACACACACACACACACACACACACACTGGACTGAATGCACTAACACACACACACACACACACACACACACGCTGGACTGAATGCTCAACACACACACACACACACACACACACACACACACACACACACACACACATGACTGAATGCACAAACACAAACACTGGACTGAATGCACAACATAGACACACACACACACACACACACACACACACACACACACACACACACACTGGACTGAATGCATTAACACACACACACACACACACACATATTGGATTGAATGCACTAATGGGGCAGCACTTAAAATGGGCTGGAACACCCTACACTGGACTGAATGCACTAACGGAGCAGGAGCAGGAATGAATGCATGCACTTACAATAACCCGAGTCTGCTGGAACTCCCTACACTAGACTGAATGCACTAACAGAGCAGGAATGAATGCACGGCATGCACTTACAATAACCATTAAAATGGGCTGGCAGCATATCTTATAACATTAGTAAGCACCTTAAAATACAACTAGGAAGCTAAGCAGTAGTTAGTGCACTTAAAACGGGCTGGCAGTTTATCTGATAAGACAGTAAGCAGGAGTGAGTGCACTTACAATAATAAAACACCTTCCTTTCTTCTGAATGCAAAATACACCTTCTGAATGATTGCACCTTAACGGATGTCTTCTGCATCTTCTGAAATGGCCAGAACTCCCTACACACACCAAAAACAACGGTGATAAATGCACTTTAAAATAAAGTCCAAAAACAACAGTGATATAGCAGTAAGTAATGCCATTAACAAAATGGCCAGCAGCCAGTGTATCTGGTAGAGTAAGCAAGAAGAAAAGAGTGCACTTATAATAAAATAGCTAGCATACGTATCTGATAAAAATACACGTTGTTTCTTACCTGGAGGCTGAGGCAGACATGATGTGGGTGCTCACTGCTCGTGCATTGCAAAACTTGTACACAGCTGCCATTCCCATTCCCTATTTCCCTCCCTCCAAAACAGTTTAAAATAAATTATTCGCACACACAGAGTCCAACAGGCAGTAGCTGATGTCATCATGCATGCCCCTGTAGGCTGTATATGTGTGGTGACGTTAGCTACAAATTTAAAGTTCCAATACAAAAAAAAGTAACAAAAAATATATAATAATAAAAAAATCGGGAATTAAAGGGGCCACTTGTGAATTTGTGGCACCCCATTATTTTGCCCTCAAATCCGGTAAATACCAAGGAAATTGGTATGGCTGAGAGGTATGAAGGCAGTACAGCATTTATCAGCCTTGGAGGACATGGTTGACAGACCACTCTGCTTTGCCAGGGATGGTCTGCAGTTATCCCCTCTAGGATTTCAGATATCGGCAAAGACCTTTTCTACCTCATAGTGCCTTTCTTTTAGGCAATGCCAAATTGATAAATCTCCCAACTTAACTGAATCTATGAAGGAATATCTGAAGGTGGTACTGCTCAATGCTAGAAGTCATAACAAGAAAGTCCACTCTCTGCAAGCCTTCCTCTCCCTGCAGAGTGCATACATCTGTGTAATAACAGAGACATGCTTTACAATCGCAGAGAGTACCCTAGCAATGCAAGTTTATAATGATTTTCACACCTTTAGACCAGTTGTTGCACAGCTGGCTAACTAAAGGTGGAAGAGTCTCATTCTGTATTAAAGTCAACCTCACATTCAGAGTAGTTAAAGTATATGACCCACTGGAACTCATACATGTACAACTCACCACAAAGTGTCATACTATATCCTTGCAACCTATAGGGCTCCCTCCATGTCCCAGGAAACCCATGCATCCCATCTAAATGTACTAGAATCCCTCACCATTCAGCTCAATATGTTATTCATCAGGGATCTCAACTACCGCCCTATAGGGTGCAAATCCTACACCACTTCCAATGCACAAGCCCTAAACTTTGTTAATTCCAACATTCTGGAACAGTTGGCTCATTTTCCTACCAGATATACAAACATCCTTGACCTTGTACTCACGAACATGGGGGGAGTCAATGTTTATCACCCAATATAAAGCCTTCACTAATCAGATCTGATGGTGAGGCAGTATTACTTGAAGTAAAAATTAAATCCGGGGATCCAGCAAAGCCAAAAACCTTTAGAAACTGTTCCAAGGCTAACCTCTCTCTCTACTAAGTGACACCTTGGCTAAATTTCAATCACCCCAAACCCAGTAAACACCACAGCATATGCTGAGCTATTGACAAAATCTCTGTACAACCGTGTTGACAGCTGTATAGAGTGAACTGTGCCCACTTGTATTAAGAATAAGACAAACTCAAAATCAAGACACCCTAGTGCAATCACAATATCAATCAGTTAAATAACAAAAGAAAAAAAATCTTGGCTAAGTGTCAGATGAACAAAGCCATACATACTAAAAGCCCTGACCAATCCAAGCAGGCAGCTAAGAGAGTTAATTAACACTTCAAAGGCTAAACAGGAAAAAAAAAGGTTCTTAGGCAAAGAACAACCACAAAGTTTTCTACAGCAATGTCTGTAAGCTCAAAGGAAATGCACAATAATGCATTATTGTAAATGGCATCACCCACACTGAACCAGAGGCCATTACCAACCTTTTGGCTGACAGGTTCAGCTCAAATTTCTCCCCCCATACTCCAAAGGAAATACCACATACCACAATCCCCTCAACCATTACTAGGGAACAGGTCATCAATGCACTTTCCAAGGCCAAAAACACTGCATCAACAGACCCGATAACATCCCTGGATGTTTAATAAATAGCATGAAACATGACCTCTCTGGTCCACTTGCACCACTTTTCAACTGGAGCCTACAGTCAGGTTTTGTGTCCAAGGAATGGAAGATGGATGCAGTCATTCCCCTGCACAAAGAGGTCCAACTACTGATCCGGGTAACTACAGGCACACAAGTCTTACCAGCTTCATATGTAAGGCTAAGGAATGAATCATTATGGACATAATAAATGAGTACACAGGTTAATCTGCAAATGCTAGACCCATCACAGTTCAGCTTTGTTAAAGGAAGGTCATGACTATTTAATCTGGTGGACTTTTTTGAGAGGACCACCAAAGCATTGGATCAAGGTAAAACTGTGCACACAGCTCACCTTGACCTGGTCAAAGCTTTTGATACATTGCCCCAGACAGGCATTGTAGACAAACTCACTAATTTAGGTGTAAACCCTTTTATCACCTGCTCAATAGACAACTTGCTCATTGATAGGACCTAGGAGGTCAAAACAGGTGAGGCTACCTCCACCAAAAAACAGTGACTAGCTGAGTTCCCCCAGGTCTTGGTATTGGGCCCACTCTGTTTTGGCATCTATTTTTCTGAAATGGAAGGAAATGCTGAAGGTTTATGGCTGAATAAGCTTGCAGATGATTGCAAGCTGGATGTTATCATTGACTCTAATACAGACACTGGCATTCTTCAAGAGGGTCTATGTCTGACTAACAAATGATAACAAAGCCATGGTCTTACACTCAGTGTTAAGAAATGCAAATTGTACAGTTTGGGAAGTCAACCATCCTGGCTAAATACCTTGTGATAATACAGCCCTAAGGGTCAATTGAGTGGTCAGGGATCTACCTTCAACCACCAGATGGCCACAGCAGTGATGAAATCCTTTTATGTTGCACAACATATCAGTTAGAACATGGCATCAAGGTCCAAATAAGTCATTATCCAACTGTACTCCACCCTTAGTAGATCAATCACAGAGTACAGTGCTCATTTCAGTATGAATTTGACCAGGCATATGCAGCAATTAGAGTAACCTCAGGGATTCCTTCCAAAAAATAAAAAAACAATAGAAGGCATAACAAACCTGCCTTATGCACAGCACCTTAAAGTGCTTTCCTTCTACTCACTTTCTTATAGATTGTTGAGGAGTGATCTATGTCTGGCTTGCAAGGCATCCATAAACCCCACACTTAAGAAACTTCAAAGAGTACTAGAAATACAAGGTCTGTGGTCCTGCATTTTGTCTGTGATTTAAACACAACATGCTGGAGAGACATATATGTATCCCAGAGACTGCCCCTCCTATAGAACAGGCTTCTCATCTGTGTGAGGTGAGTTTGTCTATTACTCAGCTTAAGCACAACCTAGACCAGTGAGTAGCAAATAGGAAATTTACACCAGGTGTAGCAATCATATCTCTTATGGACAGAGGTAGCCTATAAATGCTTGACCCTCAATGTGCTATTTGGATACAGAACAGTAGCTTAGCTAGGCTTAGAAAGACCCTCCCCCAGATCTTTAGCCTAGTAACAAGCTATAAATGTATGAATCTATAATCCATTCAATTCTTCCTTATCCTTTTTAGTACTTCTTGGATTCTGAAATTTTGCAATGCCAAACTTCCAAAACTGAAGGAATTTGTTATTGCAGACTGATGCTTGAAAGTTCATCATATTTACCAAGCACCCTTTCCAAGCTTCTTTCATCTGTTATATAGGACAAGCCACCAATGACCACTGTCTTCTATTATTACCTTTGGCAGAGACATTTTTTCTTTCACAAATGGACATTTCAGTGGAGTAGCATCTGACCTGTGTTTTTACCTGTTTGACAGAGCAATGCATGGGCTTTTCCTGACAACCATTCAGACTCATTTCCTTGTTTTTATACTGTACAATTTCATTCTTTCAACACTTTAAACGGAAACACTTTTTCTGGTGTGCTTTTGACACTGCACTTTGCCTCTGTTTTACTATATTCATTATCTCAATTTGCCTTTGTATTTGTTTTGCTGCATAGTTTATTTCACTATTTTTTCATCTTGTATTTGTTGCTTGTTACTAAACTTCTATAGGATTCTTGATAGACTTGTTTATTTATTCATTCGTTTGTTTAATGAGTCATTCATTCATTCGGTAAGTCATTCGTGTTTAATTGAGCTAAAAAGCTAATGCAGATGGACCATTTTAGGTTCAACCTTTGGTATACAGAAACTACAATAATCAGAAGACAAAGTAAAGTAACATACAGACCAAATGTCATAAGGCATATCGTTATATGTTAGAATTTAGTGCAATGTATTAGTAAATAAATCATTTTTGCACTTGCAATTTTACAACTTGCCCCCCCCCCAAAAAAAAAGAAGAAAAGAGAAGAGGAGGTAAGGGGACAATGGAGTTATAAAGGGGGGTGGTATGTGGATAGGTTATGATGGAAGTAGGGTGTTCTAGAGAGACTAGTAGATTATAAATAGAATAGAGGTGTAGACAAAGTACTGGGAATTTTATTGTAGGCAAAGTACTGAGAATTTTATTGTAGAATAAGTTAAGAATATAGGGTATAGAAAATGGAGGATGATGATGATGAGTTATTCTGTGCAGATTATACTTGTCTTAAAGTATGTGCTGTTATGAAGAGAGCAGTTATAGCTGGGTAGTGACTGTTTCCTACGAGATGTCTTGGATGCAAAAGTATTTACACAATGTTTCTTTGAACAGATTTTTTTTTCAGACTGTACTTGAATGTATTTAAGGGACAGAGGGATTTTAAATGTTCTAAAAGGGTTTTCCATGTTTGAGGTGGCATTATTGAAATACTGAGGTGGCTGGAATGGAATTTGTTTTGAGGAATATGTAGCTTGAGGAAGAGGCTTGAGATCTAAGGTTCTATTTTGTGATGCCTTTAGTAAGCTGACTTGCAAAAAGGTGATGGCTTCTTGGTGCTCAGCTTATTTGTAAGATATTCAATGAGTACTGTACATCTTTGTTTTATTGGAAAGCCACTGATATTGCACAGTGATATTCTCTGTAGAGGATAGGGTAATAAATCTGTAAATATGGTTGCATATGGTTTGATGAAAGCCCAGCATGTTAAGGCCATATTTAAGCTGAGAAAGAATTCCTTTAACTATTGCTTTTCTAACATCAAGAGAAAGAAATCATGATATCTTTTTGTTTTCATTTTATTTTTCCCATAATAAAATGGACTTCATTTTGGGGTCTGTTCTATTGATATTAATTGAAGGTCACAGACTGTTTAAGATGGGTGCCAAGGTTTTTAAAGTAAAGAATTGTTTCTGTAGGTTCATTGTTATTGTTAAGTTTTTTACAATTTAGACACAATGACAGTTTTTTACTTGAACCAAAAATCATGATTGTTGTCTTGTGAATTTGTTACTTGTATTCCAATATGAAAAGTAAGAACAATCTTTCCAGAGTTCTCTTTCTCTGGAGGGGTGTGATGTGTTAGGCATACAGATGACCATTTTATCTGTATACAGAAACATAAGGGTTTCTGGGAAGTTCATTTATGAAAGGATAAGATACAAGTGATAACAAATTTGATCCTTGAGTTACATCTGTGGTGACTGGAATGAGCAAAGATGGGAATTTTTTACAAATTTAGAATTTAATCTGTCATTTAGTTAGGAACTCTTTGAACCAAATGAAGGATTCATAGAGGATTCCTGCTCTTAATAACAAGTTAAGGATTTCATGATCCAGGAGATAAAAGGTCTTTGTGAGGGCAATCAATACTGCACCTATGAAAAGATACTGTTTTCCATCTTTCATGGGATGCATTAATTAAGATAGAAAGGACAGCCATGGTGCTCAGTCCCAACCAAAAGTCATGCTGACTGGGGATAAGATACTATATATTTTTTAATATAGGTAATTGTGTAAACAAAATTTAATCAACTCATTTTAACATTTTAAAAATTTCTAAAAGTTATCTTTCAGTCTGTTCTCTGTCCATTAAATGGGCCCAAACTTTAGTTCCGATTCCCTTCTTACTACCGTAGGTGTTCCATAGGGATGCATATTTGGAGTCATCCTTTTAAACATCTTTATTAATGATATGTTCTTATTCATCTCCATTGCAAACAGTTCATTATGCAAATGACTATGCCCTCATCTGTTCAGCTGGATCTGTCAGACAATGATTCATAACTCCATCTAAATTCCAATAAATCAAAACTATAATTATTTCTGTTCCAAGTCTCTCGATCTGCAATACCAGTTGAACATGGTTTGCCATATCAAACTGCTTGAAGTCATCATAGACCAAAAACTACATTTGACAAACATATTTTAGGTCACTTTAGGAACACACAAAAATGTGTCTGGCTACAGAGAGTATTTTTGTAGACAGAACAAGCTCCCCTCACTCCCACACTTAATGTTACTTATATATTCCAGCTTTGAGAATGGTGCATTTTGGAAAAAGTAGTCTACCACGGTTTAAAGTCTTGATCCTCCAAATTCCAGTTTCGCATATTAGGGATAATGCATAACAGTGGCAATCACTAGTACCTCACAAACAAGTCTGGCACCCATTTAAATGTATAACTAGCAATTGCTTTCACAGGTTCATAGGTATTTATTAGGCTAATGACTACTAGGGCCTTTTTAAGCCTATCTATGCATCCCAAATCTCTGACATGTTCTGATACCCTTGATAAGTGTAAGCATGGACCTGTGAGATTATCCATTTACAGGTTACCTGTGTCCTTTAGAGACATAGGTGCAAAACTAGGGATGAGTCCCGGTTTCCCATCCAATTGTCCAAGTTGCACTTGAATTGTGTTAGGGAGAAACTCTGCTTCACATGGATGGGGTGCCTGTTCCACAGACAGGGTAGTCTCTGGAATGCATACTTATCTCTCCAGCAGGTCTTATTTATATAACAGGCAAGGTTTAAGTCTTTAGAACATGTAATTATGTTGCTGTTTGTTTTGTGGATATGCAGGAGGTTCATCATAATGGGGTCTAACAATACACTGTATGCCAGGCATAGATCTCACCTCAAAAGCTTGTAGGAGACAGAATACAGGGATAGGGCCTTGAGGCAGTTTGCATAGGACATTTTACTTATGCTCTGTATTCTTTTACTGAGGAACCTCTGTCGACATTCCAATTGTTGGATATGTCTGGTTAGGTGCATATCAAAGGAGGCTTTCTACTCAATGATAGGTCTGATGAATGATGAATACAGTGGAACTTAGATGCCATACCTTTATTTATAAGTTGTCCAACATAGAATGATTTCCTCACCAGTGTAGACACATGATGGTCAAAGGCTAGATTACTATCTATTTGTGTCCCTAACTCCCTGACTACTGGGTCAACTCTAAGGGATGTGTTGTCAATAGGATAGTTACCAGGGATGGGTGACTTCTCAAAGGATACTATTATGCATTTCTTGACATTTAGTTTTAGTCCATGGCTCTGACACCAGTTGTTTATTTGTTTCAGCCCCTTCTGGAGAACATTTGTGACAGTATGAGATTCAAGGACAGATTCTAATTTGCAATCATCTGCAAATTTAGTCAGCCAGAGACCATTGACATTAGCCTTGACTTCTGATAAGTAAATGCCAAAAAGGAGCGGTCCAATGACTGATCCCTGAGAGACTCCACTTGTGAATGACCTCTTTGTAGAAGTGAAGTCCCCAATTCTAACTTCCTGAGTCCTGTCTGTGAGCCATTTGGCTATCCACCGGGTGACATATGGGTTTGTACATTCTTGAGTTTGTCAACAATGCCAGTGTGGGCTATTGTGTCAAATGCCTTGGCCAGATCAAGGTAGGCAGTGTGAATGATTTTGCCCTCATCCATTGCTTTGCTGACCTTCTCAAAGAAGCCCACCAGGTTGAGTAGGCATGACCTGCCCTTGATGAAACCAAACTGGGTTGGTCCAGTGTCTGGAGGTTTACTATATCGTTATTGATCATCTCCATGACAACTCTTTCCATGGTTTTACATATAAGACTAGTGAGAATTATGGGTCTGTAGTTTCCAGTGTCTGTATATGGCCCACCATTGTGCAGAGAGATGACTGTTGCCTTTCTCCATTCATGAGGCATGAAACCTGTTTGGAGGCTACAGTTAAATAGCAATTCCAGAGACCTTGATAGGTCATGTTTCATGGTATTTAGAAGGCATCCTGGGGTATTGTCTGGTTCCATTGATGCAGTGTTCTTTGTCTTAGAGAAAGCATTAAGGACCTTTTCCCTAGTGATAATATGGGAAGTTATATTTGATGATATTTTCTGAGGGAAGGTTGAGGGGGAGAGAAGGGTAAAGTTGGAGCTGAATTTATCAGGCAAGAGGTTTGCTATATGTCCGGGCTCAGTATAGGTGGCTCCATTTACAATGAGCTCTGCACACAATTGTGTATTGCCTTTGAGGTTGCAGACAATGCTAAATAATGCTTTGTGGTTGTCCTTGGCCTGGGAGGCCGAACTTAGTTCAGATTTGGCTTTGGTAGGCTTTATTTGTCCTCTGAGTTGTTTGTTTAGTTTGATGAGAGTACTTTTATCCTGCTGGGTGCTACACCTCCTACTTTTTGCCATGATTTTCTTCTTCCTGTTATACAGCCTGTTGATTTTATGATTCTACCAGTGTGGCTTGTTTTTTGAGTTAGTTCTGTACTTCTTCCAGGTGAGTACAGCTGTCTCTATGCAGCTATTAACATACTTGTACATGGTTTCTGTGGACAGTTCTGCATCGGCAGTAGTATTCTCAGGGTTTATGGGGGCTTGAAATTTTGTGAGGCTCTCACTTAATAGCAGGTGGTTAGCCTTAAAATACTCCCTGAATATTCCAGGTTTAGTGTGGGGTCCATGTTTTATTTTTACTTCAAAGGAGACCATTTTGTGGTCTGACCTTACCAGCGAAGGCATTACAGTAGGGGGTGTGCAGCACTCTCCCATATTAGTGAGGACCAGATCCAGTCATGTTACACCCCTGGTTGGTGTATTGACTATCTGTTCCAGGGAGTTTGTGTTTACAAAATCCAGGAATCTCTGTGCATGTGTGTTTGGTGTCGTACAGGATTCACAGTTAATAGTTGAGTAATTAAAGTCACCCATGAATATGGTATTGGGTTGGATGGTTAGTGTTTCTAATAAGTTTAAATACATAGTATGGACTTCATGGGTCATAGAGGGGGACATATAGCTTGCAAGGAAGGGGCATTGGATTTTGCCTATGGTGATTTGAACATGGAGCAGCTCAAGTGTATTGTCCTGTTTGACCAACCTTGAAGTATATTTATTTTTAATGTAAATAGAGACACCTGCACCTTTAGTCCCTGCCTGTGAAGTAGCTGGCCTAAATGTGTAGAAGACATTATAACCTTGCACTGTTGATGTGCTCTCCGTGGCTTTAAACCATGTCTCAGTGATTGCACAGACATCAGCATTTTCTAGAGTAAAGAGAGCTTTTAGGGACAGGAGTTAGTTTTTTGTTTAGACTCCTAGCATTGAACAGTAATACCTTTAGATTTTCTTGGTTTTGATTTGCTATGCTAGAAGTACTTTCAGTTTGGCATGGCCTGAAAAGGCACTATGGAGGAAGACAGTGTTTTAGGTAATATTCAAATGTCTAGGGGGTAGAGATGCAGAGCATCCCTGGCAAGGCAGTGTGGTCTGCTGACCAGCTCCTTCCATGCTGACAAATACTGCACCCTCTTAGAATGACACGAGAAACTAAGCCAATTATTAAAGTTGATCATCTTTTGTTCGTATTGTGGCATCATCCTTGGAGAAGGTAAAATGCTGCTCAAGACTAGGCTCATACCAGCCTGAGACACATATTCCAAGAGCTCCATGATGTCTCTGTTCATATAGTCTAGAGAGGTATGTCTTAGGTCATTTACTCCCACATGGACTATGACTGTGTCATATTATTTTATTTTATTTATTTTATTTTACATTTGTTGACCGGGCTAGTCTAGCTGGACATATATCCGTTTACAGTAGAGGCCCGGGGAGAAAAGCTCCAGTATAGATAAAATTACAGTGATTTATAACAATTTTCTTAATAGATTTATACAAGGTACAAGAGAGGATATCTATAACATTTAAAAAAAATATTAAGTCAAGTTATACAACAAAAAATAAGAACTACATACTAAAGTTAATAAGAAATATAGGCATCCCTTAGGATTCAACTCTCAACTCCAGAAAGCTTCAGGTAGGGCCAGTAAGGGGACAGGAAGAAAAAATAATAAGGCGTATTGAGACATACTTTCAATCGGGATTGGTACAGAGACATAGCCATTGAGAAGTAAGATGTGCTTTGATTTGTCTTTTGAACAGAGAGGTGGACTGTAGAGTAGCTATTTCTTGAGGGATTAGATTCCAGTGTTTCCCTATGGAATTTGAAAATAGTGCATCCCCAGCTTTATTATATGATTTAGTTATGGATACTAGAAACTTGTTGGAACAGTGTGTTTAGGTTCTTATATGGAGAAATAAGTCTAGCCAGGCTTGGAGTATTTTCAGGGAAATGAAGAGTTTTATGAATGATAAGTAGTTGTTGGTAAAGTAGGTGGTTATTTAGTTCTAGCCAATTTAGTTGTTTCAGGTTATAACAGTGGTGAGTTCTATGGGGAGTTGCATTAATGAATCTAGCTATACTGTTATAACAGGTTGAGAGTTTATTGATGTTATTTTTAGATAGTGTGGTATATATAGCCGAAGCATAAAAAGGGTGGAGAGCAGGTGGGTCTGTGCAATGGTTTTTCTAGCTGCTGGGGTAAGGAAGGGTTTAATTCTGTAGAGTGTCCCAATTTTTTTATTAACAGCTTTAATAGTACTATTAATTTGGTCATCAAAGTTAAGATGGTTGTCAATGGTTACACCTAATAGTCGAGTGGTATTGTCAGGGTTAATGCAGGTAGAATTATCTGAGGTGATAGTAAAGAGAGGTGTAGGAGATTTGTTAGTAGGAGTAAAGAGAAGAAGCTTTGTTTTTTTGGGGATTAAGGAAGAGGCAGTGCTGCATAAACCATTTTTCAACGTTATGAAAGGTTGTTTGGGTGATGGACTGGAGCGAGGGAATATTTATGGCAGAGCAGATCAGTGTCGAGTCATCTGCATATTGGATGCAGGTTGCTTGTGGTACGTTCAAATATAGGTCATTAATAAATACTGAGAAAATAAGGGGTCCAAGGATAGATCCTTGTGGAACACCAACATTTACTGGGAGTAAAGATGAAAGGTTGTTTTCCCAAAGAACTGCTTGTTGTCTGTTTTCAAGATAGCTTCTAAACCACTGTAAAGTATGTGAACTTAAGGAGGTTGTTAAGTTTTTCAAGGAGTATGTTATGGTTAACCATATCAAAAGCTTTTGATAGATCTATAAATAGAGCAGATGAGAGAAGGTTACTGTTTCGATTTCTATTTATGGAGTCAGCAAAGGACAGAAGGGCAGTTGTAGTACTGTGATGGGGCCTGAAACCATGTTGACAGTCAGCTAGAAGGTTGTTTTGAAGAAGGTAGTTAAGAAATTGTTTGTGTATACACCTTTCCATTATCTTAGCTAATGGGGACAGTAAGGCAATAGGCGATAATTGGATAATTCAGAAGAAGGGCCCCTTTATGAAGGGGAATTATGTGAGATATCTTCCAAACTGAAGGGATTTTCCTTTCAGAGATGGTCCTATTTATCAGAATAGATATTGGGTGATAGATAGCTTTTGCAGCAATTTGTAAGTATTCAGAAGGGAGTTGGTCAGCCGATGGGGTGCACGGTTTTAGTTTTAAGAGAAGCTTATATATGATAGAAGAAGAGACAGGTTGGATTTGAAAGACATTAGTAGAGGCTGGAGAGGTATCATGTGAGGATGCAGTAGGAGTTGGTAGTGAGTTTGCTAGTGTTAGAATGGCTTCTGTAAAGTAGTTATTAAAGGCATCTGGGATCTGAGTAGAGGTATTAGGGTTAAATCCTGAGGGGGTAGGAGTAGTAGAATGTCCTGGTTTAAGAAGGTTATTAATACCTGACCAAAATTTTTGAGGGTATTTTGTGTAGTTTTTGAAGGTGAAGATAAAATTCCTTTGTCTCTAAGAGTGTCTTTCTTGGTAGTATTTCTTAACTGTTTGTAGAGGAGATGGGCAGATGGAGATTTGGTAGCTTTCCATTTAGCCCAGGTTTTATTTCTAAGGATCATTTTTTCTTTTGTTTGCTTAGTTAGCCAAGGGGCAGTTTTGGCTCTTATCCTAGTAGAGTGGAATGGAGCATGATAGTCAAGGATTTGCAGAAACTTTGTGTTAAAATAGGTAACTGCTTCATTAAGTTCAAGGTGTGATAAAGGTGACCAGTCACATGCCTGTAATTCAGTAAGGAAGTTATCAGGGTTGAAAAATCTTTTTGAGCGGCATCTTCTAAGTTTATGCATATTAGGAATATTTAGTTTTTGTCTGATCACATATGTAAGTGTGTGATCACTAATACTATCAGGAAGTGTACCTGGAGTATAGTTACTGGGCGTTATTAATTAGAATCCAGTCCAAAATTGTTTCTTTCTTATTTGGTTTATGGATTCTAGTTGTAGTTGTTATTAATTGAGAGTAACCATGGAGATTAATATGGTTAGTAGGTTGCTGGGCTGCACAGGTTTTCCAATCAATGTTGAAATCACCAAGTATTATGGTTTCTTGGGGTAGTTGGTTGGACAGAGAACTGAGTAGGTTTTCTAGCGTTTGGGTATTATTGCCAGGGGGAAGGTACATACATATTAGATAGATTGCTTTATTGTTGTTTATCTGTAGCTTGATTGATAAAATTTCTGATTTTGGGCTTGTTAATGGAAGGAAATATTAGTAATTGTGGTACAATGACCTGAGTGTATGCGTAATGTGGCAGATCCTAGTCCCTGATAAGCAACTGACTATGACCTTCTCCTTACTCAGCCTGGTGAGAGGGACATCAGTGTGTCTCACAATGGAGTTGCCAGTGACTAGAATGTTGGATTGTGTGGTGAATTGCCTTATGGTCTTAGAAGTAGAGGCTCCATGAGATGTAGCTCTATGTGTTGATGTGGGTGTTGTTTTGGAAGAGTGCATTTGGGGCTGCTGAAGGTATTTCTTATGTGTACTTCATCTAGGAGTTCTTTGCGGTTTTGGAAGGCCGCATTTAAGTGCCTCAGCATATGTGGGTCAATATGTCTGCTTTGAATTGTGTGTGATGGGTGCAGCATGTGTACTACTGATGACCTTATTGACAAAAAATGTTTTCCACAGCAGTTCTGATTGGTCAGCTTTATTTTATGCAACAAGTACAAGTTAACAGTAATTTAAAAAAAGATCAAGAAAATGCTATTTTTGTTCCTACGATAAAACAGTACATATTTCACTTTTATTACAGAGTTCCAATAAGAATGAATTTCCATTTGCAGCCTACTACAATGCTGTTTTTTCTGCAATAAAAATATGTATTTCAGTTTAACATATCCTTACTGTAGCTATATGAAAAAAATTAAATACATCACCAGTGTTTTCATTCTTTCCGCAGTTTCATGTTCTTTTTTAAATATAGTACATTCATCAACACCTTAACAGCACTGCATAAAATCTTTATTTAAAAATGGCACTACTCTTGCAGCTCATTGTATATGGCTGAAATGCATTTTCTTTACATAACAAAGTAACATTACTATTTAAATGTATTATACAAGTCCAAGATGTGGCTGATTGTCTTCTCTTGTGAAAAAAAATGAAATATTGCCCTAATCTTTTTCTGGTCTGGTATGAACTTTTGGAGTATATTTTTTTCATTAGATGGGTTACGACTTCTTTTCTTTCTGCACATTTCTGATGCTGTTGGACTTGAGACAAGAGTCAAGAATGGAGCTTAGAAGTGGTGGAGTGCAATACTGTATGCACTCTGAATATTACTATCCTTATCCATTTGTCCTGTGTGATGGATAAGCACGCAGGAAGGTGAAGGAGCAGAAGTGTTCTGATTGTTCCAGGGGATTTTCAGGGATTTTACTGCTGTGACCTCAATCGAGGGCTGTAGTTTAACTGCTATTGACAGTTAGTCCTTCTGCTAGAAGGGTCACTGATGTGGAAGATGTATGATCATTTTGGTTTCTTCAAAATCTCTGTTTTTCTTGCTGTTAGCTATTTCTAAACCATAGGTGGTGTTTGTTCCACTCCAAATATAATGAAATATTTAATAACAAACCCCTGTGGTTGAATACTCGTATAAATAAATTATATAACGAGAAAGAAACTGCTTAATGCTTATAAGACATCTCATTCTATCTTTTGTGAGAGTACACTTAAGCAAATTAACAAAGAACTTAGGAGAACCATTAAGAAGCTCAAAGCTGACTACAAACATAAAATAGCCACTAAAACCAAACATAATTGCAAATATTTCTTTAACCATGTCAGGAAGTTAAGAAGTGACACCCAATAATGTTCAGAGCTACTCCACAATAATACAAAACCCTCTGGCCCAAAAAAAATAGCTACTATCCTGGACAACACATTTACAGCAAATTTTACTCCACTTACAGTTATAGCTATTCCAACGGTTCCACAATCCCAGCCACCCCCCTTTAATTGCTATGGAACCAGTTCTTTCAGCCCTCTCAAAAACTAAGAGTACATCATCCATGGGCCTTGATAACATAACAGGTTGCATGATTATCAGTGCCAAACATGTGATTTCTGAACCCCCCACTTAACCTCTGTAATCTAAGCCTCTCTGCAGGATACATTCGTAATGCCTGGAAAACAGCCATTGTAATAGCATTACATGAGGTGGGGTTAGCTCAACTATTGACCCTGGTAACTCTTAACAGATTAGTCTTACTAACCTCATATGTAAAGCTATGGCGCACATTATCTCAGACTTCATTAATCTGGGCATTGCAAATCTCTTAACCCTGGACCCTCATTAATTTGG
This sequence comes from Protopterus annectens, assembly GCF_019279795.1. NCBI lineage: Eukaryota > Metazoa > Chordata > Ceratodontiformes > Protopteridae > Protopterus > Protopterus annectens. The sequence goes on from NC_056733.1 coordinate 255,491,228, forward strand.
CTTTGTCAAAGGAAGGTCCTGCCTCTTTAACCTCATTAATTTCTTTGAAAAAGTAACTGAACCAGTGTATAGTTGTTGTGCAGTTCAGACAGCCTATCTACACCAGGCCAAAGACTTTGTCTCTATTCCTCATGCAGGTATTATTAATAGACCTGTAAATCTGAATATAAATCCTTACATTGTGTGGTAGATATTTAATTGGTTATCTGACAGAACTCTAATCATTAGAGTTGCAGTTGCCACTTCTGAAAACAAAAAAGTTACCAGTAGTGTACTACCAGGCTCACTTTTAGACCCTCTACTATTTGACATATATTTCTCAGACCTTCAGGCCAGCAGTCCTGGCTTAAGGTTAACTAAATTTGCAGACAACTGTAAATTGGATGTTGTTAGCCGATCTTCAGCTGACTCACAATTGGTCCATCATTGGTTAGACCATGTCAACAATTGCTGCAATGCCAATGGTCTCAAATTAAAAGTACAAAAATGTACCATCGTTCATTTTGGTAAACAAAACTGTTCTATTTAGCATATAGGAGATGTACCCCTCCAGTCACACACTGTTTTAAGTCATCTGGGCATTCTAGTTGACAATTCCTTATTAATCTTCCATCATGTCTCCACAGTAGTTCAGAAAGCCTTTTACCTGGCCCACCCAATTTTCAAAGTCATTTCTATCATATCCAAAGAAGTCTTAATTCTCCTTTACTCGTATCTTAACAGACCCATTATTGAATATAATGCACCTCTCGGCGTGTATTTGTCTAAACATATCATAAAGTTTGATAGACGTCAGAGATTCATAACTAAACAGACCAGTGACCTCAAAAATCTTAGTTATTAGGTGAGACTAACAGTCATTTCTCTGTATGTAGTCGCTTACAGACTCTGCTGTGGAGATCCAGGTCTAGCCTTTCAAGCCACGAAAAATCCAGTCCTATTTGACCTCCTATTCCTTTGAGATCTAATGGTACCTTAAATACTCAGTTAAAGTAACAAAACTTTCATCAGAAGATAAAACACATTGGTGCAATTGATTCATATACCAATGTACCCCTTAACTCTGGAACAAACTTCCACTACATGTCAAGCAGAGTAACATCCGTGCCACCTTCAATGTAAACCTAGATAATTAGATGGGCAACCTGAAATTCTCCCCCAGTCTGTCTTGTTTTGTCTTGCTTTCACTGAGGCTTGAGGGAATGTTTGAATGTTTTTTTTTTTTGTTTGTTTTTTTTTTTTTTTTTTGACTAGGCACAAAATGATCTGCAGACTGATTGCTTAGTACTTACCTATGAACCTATAAACCTATGAACCCATCATGCAAAAGTAGCATTTGGAAGATAAACATTAAAATTATTAGTTGTGAGGTTTTTGCCACTCTTTTCTACATTATCAAAGTAAGGGTTCTCGTCAAGTCCAAAAAGAGTTGTGCCTTGAAAGACTGTGTTCAAGAAAGTTACTTTGGTGTTCTCAGTAAAGTTGATAAGCTGAAGCCAGATATGTCCACATATGTCAGTAATGGTGTTTGCAGCTCAGGATTAACCCATCCTAAAGTTGTGTGCTAATTTCATCATCAGGTTTGAAGTTGAGAATGTAGTTACTAATTAGGACTGCAACTTTTATTTTACATGCTCATGTATCACCTGATACAATGACTTATGTACTGCATCAAGCTCTTAGTCTATGTGATATGTAGATTATTGCCATGAAGGAGAATGCAGAGGGCAAAATCATGCCACCAAAATCAACTCATGTCCCTAGAATTCTATGTAAAGGGAATGTATTGCAAGGCTTCACAAAGCTGCATTTAGGATTACTGGTGCAGTGACTAAATCAGGTTTAAGAGCCTCAGTCTAGCAAATTCAATCATTATATGGTATGAATATGAGTGTCCTCGCCAATCATGGGACTACACATGGAGATTGTTAGTGGGGTAAGAAAGGCCTCTTACAAGGTTTTGGCTGGGAAGGACACCAGGTCTGTGAGACACCCTTCTTTTGTCTCATCATTTTATGTTCTAGCTAATTTAAAATAATCCAGGGAAAATCAGGGGACTAGGGAATTTGCATCATTCTTATCTTCAGCATCAGGCATGGATGACTTTATGGAAATTACAATCTGTCTCCACTTACAAGTGGGCTTTTGGTTACCCTCCGGGGTGATGAGTCTAAGGAAGAGGAGAAATTATGATTATGGCAATATGTCATGGAGAGATACTGTACAGGCCCTTAGGACCCTCTGTTCTGCTGCTGAGTATGACAGAGAGGCATGAAGTCATGCAGAAGATTATCTGCTATCTGGGCATGGACAATCATCTGAGCTGGTATAAGAGGTGACAAATGTAGAGGAGTCTGCAGAGCTGGTGTTAATGTTAGCATCAACATCATGCTCAATACCAAGAGCACCATTGCTAATGATGGAAAGGCTAGCCCATTAGAAGGCAGCACCAAGCTTTGTCCCTGTATATCATCCACTGAAAACAAGGCCAACAAATGATCTGACATTAGCAGTGCTGTTGCTAAAGGGACATAGGTCAATGGATCAGTTGACAGCTAAGTCACTGATGCTGAAAATCATGGTCTCAAGAATGAGACCAAAGTCAACACAGCAAAATCTCCAGCAATCAATACCAGCACTATATTGATCAGTGCCAACTTCTATGGTATAACACCAATAACTTGGGAATCACTGTGTAAAATTGCGAGCACCAATCAGAGAAATAAAAGAGTGAGAAAAGGTCTTGATCCATCATGGATGCATCTGGGACTGAGACCAAAGACGTATTTTGTTGACTGCACCAGATAGTTTCCACAAACTAATGTGGAAGACTAAAACTGTTAAGCCAACCAGACTTACAAAAATTCACTTTATTATGTACAAACAAAACTAAGTGACTGTTCTTTCAAGCATAAACAATCAGGAACAGGCAAGCAAAAATTAAGGGTAATGCTACTCAATGCTAGAAGTCTAAATCTCAAAATGCACTCACTCGAGGCACTCCTTAAAATGGAGAACATTGATATCTGTGAAGTGACTGAGACCTGGTTCAAGGCTCTAGAGAGCACCCCTGCATTACCAGGCTATAACTCATACCACACTTTTCGGCCATCTAACCTGGACCAGAACACCAAAGTCGGAGGTGTGTCCATATTCATTAAGGATATTCACACCTCCAGGCTAGTTGCGCAGTATAATGCATCCAAGGTTATCCAAATGCAACTAACTCTGGGCAAAACTGCAATCCAAATTGTAGCTTGCTACAGATCAACCACCATGCCCCAGGATTCCCACTCCTCTTTACTTGATATACTGGAAAATATTAGGGTTCAACCAAACACCCTAATAATGGGTGATTTCAACTACCCCAGCATTAACTGGGAAAACTACTCATGTACCAACTCCTTTGCTCAATGCTTTCTGGAATTCATAAATTCCAATGCCCTGGATCAACTTATGCACACCCCCACCAGTGGCAACAATATCCTAGACCTGGTCATCACCAACATGAGTGACTGGTGTTCCACACCTGAAGTCAACTCCTTGTTGGTCAGATCCGACCATGAGCTAATCACCCTAGCTATCCGCATCCCACCCCCACCCGCCATTAAGCAAACCACAGTAAAAGATTTCTCCAAAGCCAACTTCATGCTTCTTAAGACAGACATGGTGAACTTCATGACACCCATGCAGATGGACAATACAGTTACAACTGCTGAATCCTACACAAATGCACTTTATAAGCACTTACATGAGTGCATGGATCGTGCTATCCCAAAGAGAACCAAGACACTATCCTCCAAAAAAGGAAGCCGATCTGGTGGTCCCCTGCCATAAACAAACTCTACAACAGTAGTAAGAAACTGTTGCAAAAGAGAGTAAAATCCCATGAGTGTAGGAGCTCCCTGGTCAGCCTCAGTAAGAAGCTGAGATCCCTTATAAGATCCTCGAAAGGTAGCTATCACCACTGATTCTAAAGGCAACCACAAAGCATTCTATAGCTATGTCAAGAATCTTAATGGCAACACCCAGATTTGCTCTGGGTTCAGCACAACTGCACGAAAATTACAGAACCAACTGATATTGCCTACATCCTGGGAGATAGGTTCAGTGCTAACTTTACCCCCCCTCACCCCCTAAAGGGCCCATACATCTATGCAGGTGAAAGCTGTACACTCTAAAACCAAAATCACAGCATCCATGGGACCGGACAACATCCCAGGCTGCATTTTACATGAACTTCAGAACGAACTGGCTCCCCACCTAAGCACCATGTTCAAGCATAGTCTCACATCAAGCTTTGTGCCTACTGAATGGCGCAAAGCAACAGTTATCCCACTCCACAAAGGGGGAGCCACCACTGATCCTGGGAACTATCTCCCTATTAGCCTGAGTCTGGTCTGCAAGGCCATGGAAGGTATCATCATGGAACTCATAAACAAAGACATTGGTAACCTCCAAACTCTGGACCCCACCCAGTTCGGGTTTGTGAAAGGCAGATCATGCCTTCTGAACCTGATCGACTTCTTTGAGGCAGTCAACAAAGCCGTGGACGAGGGTAAGGTCATTCACACAGCCTATCTTGACCTCACCAAGGCTTTCGACACATCCCCCATTCTGGAATTATAGCTAAACTCACTAAACTAGGTATAAATCCCTACATCACAAGATGGGTTGCCAACTGGCACACTGACAGAAACCGCACTGTAAAAGTTGCAGACTCCAAATCTGACTGCAAACCAGTGACAAGTGGAGTACCACAGGGTTCAGTCCTGGGATCTCTCCTGTTTGGTATCTACTTCTCTGAAGTACAGACTAACACAGAAGGCCTCTGGCTAACGGAGTTCACAGATGACTGCAAACTAGGAGCCATAGCAGAGTCCCCAAATGATGTGGACATCCTACAGAAGAGCCTCAATGAGATAGATGCCTGGTGTCAGAGGCATGGCCTCAAGCTCAATGCCAAAAAGTGCATGGTCATCTCCTTTGGTAAAAACTCTGTACCCATGAACTACCACACAAATAGCATTCTACTTAATGCCGAATGTGTGATAAGAGACCTTGGGACCCAGGTGGACAGTACTCTCTCCTTTGATAATCACATCACCACAGTAGTCAGGAAATCCTTCTATATGGCACACCTCATCACAAAAGGGTTCTCATCTAGGAAAAAAGAGGTCATTGTTCCCCTCTACTCGGCACTCATTAGACCCATTATAGAGTACAACACCCCTTTTGGAATGTACCTCACAAGACATCTGCAGCAGCTGGAAAGGCCACAGAAGTACCTCACAAAGAGGATTACTGGCCTCAAACAGATGCCCTACACTGACCATCTTAAAAAACTCCAGCTTTACTCTCTAGCATATTGCCTACTCCGAGGAGATTTCTGCCTAACATATAAAGCTATGTTAAACCCAGAGCTGTTGGGCATGCTACACCTAAAGAAATTCCAATCCCTCCAAGCTACATGCTCTAGGAACCTAAACCTTGTCACTACAATAAACAGGACATGCTGGATGGATAGATGCCTGTCCCAGAGACTTCCTATACCCTGGAACAAACTACCCATCTATGTCAAGCAAAGTTCCTCATTAGCACTCTTCAAGAAAAATCTTGATGAGTGGATGGGAAATAGGAAATACACCCCGGAAATCAGTTCTGTGGCTCTGCTCGACAGGGTCACAGGAAATTAACTTTCTTGGGGGGCATAAGCCAGGGAATCTTGTTGGCTAGGCTTTTGTAGGCCCTTGGGCTGATAGCCTAGTACCTACCTATGAGTCTATGAGCAAAGTCTTATGGTTTAACTGAAAGTGTAGCAAGTAACTTTAATTCATTCCTACACTGCTGGGGAACAGTGTCAATCCTAGGTCTCACTGGATTCCTCTGTCGGGAGCAATTTTCAGATTCTCCTAGGTATTCACCATGGCTGATTTTTTTCCTCAACTCCATTACTCTGGGCAACAGGGCTCTTTTCACAAAAGGTCAAATGCTATCTATGGTTGGGATTCTTTCAATCCTCTTTGATTATTAGATTCACATTTATTAAGCAAGCCTGCTTTCACTAACATAATCAAGTGTCTTTATGTTTTTAAAGAGACAAACAAAACTTAACATAACTACTATTCATTTAAAGAAGCATCACTTATTTATATTGATCTATGTATGGCATTGGGATTCCTATTAAAAGAACGAAAGTTCGCTACTTCAAACTTGTAATAGGAAGCCTCACTTCTGCGAAAGTTCACTTTAACAAAAGTGAACTTTTGCAAGTGCACTTCACCAAAAACACTGCAGCACAGTGGAGGGCATAAAAAACAAGCTATGTCCTCCACTATGGTGCAATAGTCACGGACCTTAGGGTTAGGGCACTGGTTAGGGTAAGGGGATAGTTAGTAAAGCTATCCCCTTACCCTAACCCATGCCCTAACCCTAAGGTTTGTGACCCTTACACTAACCCATGTCCTAACCTTAAGGTTCGTGACTATCGCACCATAGTGGAGGACATTGCTATATCCTTCATCATGCTGCAGTCATCATGGACCTTAGGGTTAGGGCACTGGTCATGGTAAGGGGATAGCCCTACAGGCCATCCCCTTACTATGACCTGTGACCTAACCCTATGGTCCGTGAGTACTGCACGGAAGTTCAGTACAACACCCATTCATTGTACTGAACTTCGCATAAGAGCACTTTCGATTAAGTGCACTTTCACTGCAGTGAGCTTTCCATGCACTATTTCGAATTAGTGAAAATTCGATTTAGTGTATGGAACCCATAGCATTGATATAGCCATTATTTATTTATTTATTGTCAATGAATACTTTGTAACACTGCTACAGACATTATCTGTACAACATTCTATACATCTTTGGGTTATTTGTTTTCTTCTAAATGGTATGAGCCAGACTGCATTGATATATTTGAGCGTCTTCAGTTTGAAGTCATTAGCTCCATGTCTACTAGATGCTCCAGTCATCTTACACAGGCCATTCACTTTGTAATAGGTGCAAGGCAAGTGCAGTAATTTACATTTAAATGGTTGCAACCCATTTAGTGTAGCTAAATCTACTGTGTTTTTCCAAGCCTTCTATTGGATTTTCTAGTCCATACCCTGGGCTGTTGTCATCTTTTTAATGCTAGTCTTCCTAGTACAGTCACTACAGTTTCTGTTTGTTTCTTTGCTTATTGAGACTAACACTTTGGTGCTGCTGTGCTCATTTTTTGACCCCCCCAAGTTTACTTTAAGCCGTTTTCCCACTACTTCCTTGGCCTTTCTTCAAGGCTCTGGGATTACATAGGATTTTAAACTAACCATTTTCCCTGAAATACCATAACATGGTTTTGAATCGGATTTATTCTATTATGCAGGTATTATGCGTACACTTTCTTGCTCCATAGCAGAAGAGAAACGTCATTGTTTCTGTGGCTTGACATTACTGAACAACAGGCATTGAGGTGCACTGTCTTTCTTCACCGTTTTCACTAATCCCTGTTGCTAAGCTAATTAAGGAGATGTTTGCTTCCTCCTATGTTTCTAGAATCATGATGTAGTACATTTGTTCTGACATTCTTCTACAATTTTGTCTAATTGTATTATCTCATTCATTTTTCTGTTATTGCAAATGGACTCTGATATTTAGCCAAAAATGTATTTTTGCTGTGGAAACCAAAATTAAAATGTGATCTGAGCTTTAAACTGCTTAGACCGTGTATTTCTGTTATGCTCTTTTATAATGTACTTTAATTATCCTCACTTAATGTGACAGGACTATTTGCCTCCCTGAAACTGAGATCATTTTGCTCAGTTTACTCCCCTGCAACTTCAGCTATTTCTTTCATACATCTAATCAAACTGTCATTTTCACACACTGCCTTCTTGAATCAAACATGCTTACCTGAAGATCAGCCAACTTTTGATTTTCCTCAAGGTTAGCTTGTCATGACGTATAGCTTACGGCTTCATCACCCAGCAATACAGACACTAGATAATGAGTGTCTAACCCTTCTAGATAAGGTAGCTCACACCATGTCAGTTGTTAAATCTGCCTTAATTTTCTGATCTCTGTCTTTACAAACCTAATGCACAAGACCCTTCTTCCTTTTGATTAGAGTTCCTGCATATTTGTGGAAGAGGAAACTCACTAAGGATGTTCTGTCCTTTGATATACTAAATATTCAATTTCTTGTATTAAGTATGTTGCTCTCCTCCTCTCTCCCTTGCTATCTCTGTTGCAGGGTGAATGAAAACCACTATTTCACTGTCTTCTTATTTTCTGGGTTGCTGTCCCACTGAAAAGGGCACTTTAAAATGGTAACCATTTGAAATGTAGGGACCCACTGGAAACAGTCTTTAAATGCAGAGACTAAATTGCCAAAAGAACAGACTTACATAAACTAAGTCTGAGATGCAATTTCCCAGAATATTCCCTTTTCTCTGAGGCATGGAGAACACAGAATTAGTAAATATAAGTTTGGGAGCTTGCTCCCCCACATGAGGTGATCTCCACCCTCCTGCAAAAATAAGTTTGAAAGAGAAGAGCAGTCTCTGAGATTCTGTCTTTTCCTGTGTTTTCATTTTTTTTATATGTCAGCACGCGACATATCAAGTGCCAATGTTTCAATAGGCAGCCCTTTCAAACACATTTAAATTTCAGTTCTAGTTTTCTTCCTTACTTATAAATATCTACTATCTAGAGTGTTCCCTTATCTGAATTTTCTATCATGCACTGAAAATGGGTTTAGAGTTCTGCCTGGGTAGTATCTCTCCCTCTTTAACTATCCTGGTAAAAATCATTCTTATTGTTTCACTTCGCATTACCAATACCTACCTTCTGTTTTGAGTTTTGTATTTCTGTGGCTTTTAATTTTAACTTGACAGGGAGCTTAGAATCAAATTAATTTGTCCATTTCCCATGTTCCCTAACTTCACTTCCTTAGAATATACCCTTTCAGTGAGTGATTTCTTCTCATTAGTTCTGCTAGTTACTTCTCCTCTTTTGCAACATTATAGGCTATAATAATTCTGATCATTGTTTTATAATATTTTTAGGCTGTGATGATGTTTCTGTTCAGTAATCTGTAATGTTTTTTGCCTGCAAAATATCAGTGTACAAGTCTCTTCTTTCTATTGATTTTACTCTTTCAAGTTGCTCTGTCAGGAGTGTAAGTTTCTCCCTTTTTACAGGTTCTACTTTTACAGGTTGACTGGTCAAAGATAAATGATGACATGTTTCTTTAAATAGTACAGGTTCTTCCTCTGTGTCCCTAGCCAAGTTCTTGAAGCTAGGTTTTTCTAAACGTTTACCTTAATATTTATTGGACTCATAAACTCCAATAAGTATGCTGGTGGTTTCTGCCTCCCTACCTCTTTTGATGAAAGGAAGAAGTGTATCCATATCCTCATTCACGTGATACTTTCTCTCCTTACACTGACAGGAGGATGGTCCATCAAAAGCACTGCTTTCTTTTTATTGCTTCCACAGTTATTTAAAGTGGGGGATATCTTTCTCTAATCTCATATCATGTGCTGAATTAGGGACAATAAACAGCATGCCTACAGCTGTCACTTTTTGCTTAATAACATTTAAGGCAGATTTCACTACAGGTCTAGACTGCTTAGGTATATATATATATATATATATATATATATATATATATATGGTTCTACCTGACATAGTCGAAACCACACAACACCGACAACCACATCACCGACACCACATATTCGACAGTCCATAAACACGAAACCACACATAACCGACAACGAAATAACCGACGGTACACAAACACGAAACCCCATACACTGCACACACCACAATAACAATTAAAAACAAAACACATCCCCATTCCACAAACCACACACAACACAAGCACACCAAAATCCTTACAAGCCCACACTAAACCTTACCCTAACCCTAAGGTCCCTCACTATCGCACACTTACCTACCCGCTCCTAACCCTAACTCACTTAACCCACCCTATCGCTCCCTAACCCTAACTCACTTAACCCACCCTATCGCTCCTAACCCTAACTCACTTAACCCACCCCTATCCCCACAGACCGTCAATCTCCACACTTACCTGCCTTCGCCCTAACGTCCGTCACTACCGCATACTCACACAGCCTTTCCCCATGTCGGCATCCTCGGCGTTGGTGTTGTCATCCGTCGTGTCGGTCTTCTGCATTGTCGATGTTCTGCCACTCGCGATTCGCGTCGGTCTTCTTCACTTTCGATCTTCTGGAGCTCCGGATTCCGATGTCGGTCTTCTGCGCTGTCGACGAAGTCAGGTAGAACCATATATATATATATATATATATATATATATATATATATATATATATATATATATATACTCACAGGTATACATTGCCCGTTCGATTCTCAGTTAGAGCGTCTTCTGTGTGGCGACATGCGTGAATGGGCGTTCCTTCATTGAAGGTTGTGCGTTAGGCCCGGCAAGCCAGCACGTAAAACTCTACTGCCAATCATTAGCTGACCGGAGTTCCACTGTGGCGACCCCTAACTGGGAAAAGCCAAAAGACACAAACAAACATATATATATATATATATATATATATATATATATATATATATATGGCTTTATGTCTTAACAATCTTTACACTATAGAAACAGTCTTTAGGGTCAGTTTCACACACTCACTTTCCCAAAGCAGTAGCAAGAATTTTTAAAATCTGTCCATTGCTGTAATGTTTTACCGTTTTAATTTTATCATGTCAACCTCAAGATCTAACCTTAAATGAATTATATTCTTTAAGTCAGATATTTGTAACCTTGCCATTTTGCTATGATAAAATGTTCAGATAAGAAACTTTTGAGCTTGTGTCTCTGAGATAATACCAGCATTGACAAGTAATACCTCCTTGACTATACCATAACCATGATAATTAACCCTCTCCACATTCATAATAGTTCTCCTGTTGATAAGATCCTGGCACAAACAGCTAGGTCTCATCTCTACTAGTGGGCATACTGCTCCTAAGGTAGGAAGATATGTCTTGAGTTGATCCTCCTTGGTAAGTTTGTGTGAATGAAGACATAGCTCTTGGGGTAACCACTGACTTCTTTACCATGACCATCCTTTTGGCAGCAGAAACCACTGACAGTAGTAATTACTCTACTGCAGTTTTCTTGGTGCACAGATCCCACACATGTGCAATCAAAAACTTGCACCACATAACTCTCACTTTTCTGCAAAAATGACACTCAAATTGGCAGTGACAGGTGTGTTCTCACAGTTTTGGCACCAATAATGTATTTGAAAATTCCTGCATTCTCTACAAATGTGGAAGGTAAAATTATTTGAGATCAGCAGTCTTAATAAAAAATGCAGTTTGTTACATAAAAATTAAATGCAGTTTTTTTCCAAGCAAAAATAAGGTTTTGTAGTGCAATGACAAGCACAAAATAATCTTGTAGTTTAACCAAAAGCACAAGTAACTATATCCCAGTTTTGTCTTATACTGTTGGGAAACAGTCTCTTTTGGGGGGGGGGGGGTCTCTCTGGATTCCTCATTAAAAACAATTTCCAGTTTCTCCTAAGTTTTCTTTCACTGTGGACTATATTCTCTCCTGAATCCACTACACTGGACACCAAGCAGTAAGTTTCCTTTCAAAAAGGCAAGCATGCTCTCTGATTAGCCTTCTTTAAGCACTTTTTATATTGCATTCACTAGCTCATTATACAAACATGTTCTTATTAATATAGACAGATATCTTTCTATTCTTAATTAACACTAAATTAACAGAAACACTACTCATTAAAAAACAGAACTGCATTTATAATATATAACGGTGCTACAGACTTTGTTCTTTACAGTGACCTTTTTCTAACACTGCTGTACACATGCATGCATGCAGCTTTATTCACCTGTTATGGTCACTTTTACTTTTCTACATGATGAGGTCCACCATAACACTTTACAATATAGTCAATCCCAAATGGGGAAACTGGAGATGCTTTCACAAAATTTGCTTATGACTAAAGGACCTGCAAAGCTTCACATCCTGCTAAGGAATTCAAGGTGATATATTAAGTTAACTGATGTAGTGATTTATAAATAAAACAACTATCACTGGTAGGTGTAGAATACACTAGCAAAACTTTACTAAGCAAGCAAAAAGGTTACATGTAGTTTATTGTTGACAATAATGAGATCCTCCTTACTCAAAAGCTTGCCATGATATCAGTCATGCAGCAGGTAAACTGCAAAACAGAATGTGGAATTAGGAGGACAGGTGAAAAATGTAGTTCATCCATTAGATGCAATGGGAGGCAAGGATTGCAGAAAAAAATGTGAAAGTGACTGGAGTTTTGGAAGGAAAAGTGGGACTAGACTTTTTGTAAACAGTGAAAACTAATGTGGTACATTGGGCACTTTTACTAAATCTTTACTGGGAATTGAAAGAGAATACCAGTTGCCATAGACTTTATCTGAGGGATCCTATGACAAACTCAGAGTTATTTTGGTGAAGTTTCTGACTACACATTGGAAAGACCAGGCCTTATGGCAATTATACTACTGTGGAAGAAACATTTGTTGCAGCAGATTGAATGGTGCCGATAGATCGTGACTAAGTAGATGAAACTTTTCAACAGAGACTACAGTTCATGGAAGCTGTCAAGGAATATATAAAAGGCTTAGCCTGAAATATAGGCTGATGTTCACAGCAGTATTGAGAATACTTTCGATGAAGTGACTGTTGACATTTAATAGTGCTAAGGAAGCCATTGTGAACTTAAGGGAGTTGCCACTAAGTTCATTTTATGAAGTAATAGAGATTATAACTGGATTCCAAATCCAGTTAATTTTGTAGGCTTCTTGGAAGGGGAAGAAGAATGACAGCAGTAAAAAGAGACAATTGGAAAAGTTTTTTTTTTTTTTATGAATATTTATTGGTGAAAAATGACTTATCCATGGCACGATGTAGTGTATATACTATTGTGGAAGAAAGAAAGTGAGCTGTCCATTGGAATCATTATAAGTCAAGTAAACAAATTAATGGGGGAGTCCTCATTTTTCCTTCTTTTTTAGTTCATTCTTAAAAAAAACTTCAATAAAAGAGTTGAGTATTTTGGGGTCTATATCATTTAGTCGAATAGTCTGTTCAGTGAATGACTTTTCATCGAACCCACTTAAGCAAAAACTCATTTTAGTGAACAATCATTTCAGCAAATTTTTTTGCAGGGGAAAAAATGTAGTGGGCCAGGTACCTACCGTAACAAATACTACAAAACTTAAAACTCAGCAAAGTTGGGAGCTTCACCTCCTACAGCCCCAAATGTGGGGGGGGGGCTGCATCCCCTGCACTCCCCTCACTAAATATACCAACTCCAACATTGCACTACAGTGGGGAAAGGGACAGATTCCCAATGATGGTCAATTACTTTCTTTCCCTTTTAACACTTGTAATTTCTAATAAATGGTTATACAACACGTTCAACATAAATACTTACGCTAAATGATTAAAGTACATGTTAAGTTTGTTCTCTGGGTAATTTTACTTATTTTATTTATTTATTTATATTTGATAACTCGGTAAGTGGACTAGTTGACAGACCTTTTTCAGCCATGACCTGGGCTCCATGGTGCAAGACATATACAGATAATAACAGATAGACTAAAAACTAGACTTAGTCATACATTGTATAGTAACAAAGGTGAGACAATACATTTATATGTTATTTAAAATTCTAATCCATCCATCCATCCACAGCTCATTTTCCATTAGGGGTTGGGGTGTCACAGTGGCAATCAACCAGAGCCAAGGGTTACACCACTGGGTGGCTAGCCTTGCCACAGTAGTTCATCCACACCACACACTCCTACCTATGGCATGTCTTTGGAATGTGAGAGAAAACCAGAGCACCTGGAGGAAACCCACATGTACACAGGGAGGATATGCATACTTCATATAGAGAAGGCACTCCAGCCAAGAATCAAACCAGGAAACCTCTTGCTGTGAGTTGAAAGCACTATCCGCTGCACAAGTGTGCCACCTTTACAATTCTAATTGCAAGTGATATTATTTACAATATGTACAATTAAGGCAGGCATTTTTTTTCTAGTTCATTAAAAAAACTGATCTTGTAGGCATAATAGTGAAGCATGTCTGTAGTTTGTGGCAGTTAAAATTGCTATGATGTGGATAGGACACAAATGTGTACTGATTTAGTTCCTATCTCATGAAATAATTTGCTATATTACTCTGTTAAGCTGAAGACATTTTAAATAATGTGAATGGCTAAATTCTGGAAGCCTCAACATCACAGATAGGCAAGTTGTCACAGTGTGAAAAATGGTAATAAGATATTTGATATTGAAATATTATTGCTAAAGAATTGTTATTCAATTAATCAAATGCTGGTTATTTGCTAATGGGACAGAGTAATGTTATTTAACCCTTGAGCCCCAAGGCTTGCTTAATAGGCATACCTCTCAACCATACTGAATTCCTGTGTTTTTACCAGTTTTGAGGACAAAATAATGGGGTGTCATGAATTCACTAGTAGCCCCTTTAATTCCAGATTTTTTTTAATTTGTTTTAAAATATAATTTTAAATTTATGGCTGATGTCACCACGCATCGCCAGCGTACAGGGAGTGCGTGATGCCATTAGCTTTGATCAGAGATTTGGATTGTTTTGGAGTGAATATAGCAACTTCTCTGAGTCTGGCAGCTCAGCCTATAGGTAAGGACAAAAAGAATAAAAAATGCAGTGTAACATGTTTTATTGGACAGGCCTTGTGTAGCTGATTTCTGTCAAAGTTAGTGCGCTTATGAAGTCTACTTCAGCAGGCGGACATCACAGTATGCTGGTATGTAGTAGTAATGCTGCTGTTTTCTGTTCTGTTTTGCTTCCCTTACTTACTATCCTAACTTTCTTGCCTGCTGTACCCAGAAAGTGTTGTTGGTGTGTGTGAGTGTGTGATAATGTGGAACATTTTGGAATTATAATTGGCAATTTTTGAAGGTATCAGCTTTTGCCTCAGCGTCACACAGCAGGGATTTGTCAAACTTGGGGTCTTCCTAATCTCTACCTATTTAGGGGCTTCGCTGTCTTCCTGGTGTCTTGTGAAATATCATGTGATTATACCCTTTTTTTTCTCTCATTATTTTGCGGCTTTGGAAACAAAACACATTTCTGCATGTTGAACAAAGTCATTTAGACCACAGGGGAAGGGCTTGCTTTATTTATAAAAATAAACTCTAGCTTCTGTTTAGCAATATGTTTACATTTTTTGTAGTCAGAATCAGATTATTACGTTGCACCGTTCTGGCGCAGTGGGCTTTGGTTTGTGTGCCCAATGGGAGGAACACCTGCAACCAGTAGATTGTGTGAGTAATGTCCATGACTCTGCTTTTCTCTCTTGTGTCAAAAAGTTTTTAACTTTCACTTGCGTATAGTTTACCTTGTTATATGGTTAGTGTTGTACATGAGTTATTGAATTCTGTTTTGATATCCGTGATTTGTTTAAAATGTGTAATTATTTTATATTAAGTTTTTTTCCTTTGACTGTTGTCATTTTCTTAACTGGCATTCAGAAATAAAACTGGGAACAACAGGAGTAATCTAAAGCATTTACTTTTAACAGAGCAAAGATCCTTAGTTGAAACGTGATTTTTATTGGAGGCTTTGATGTTGCTGAATTTCTACAAGTAATCTGAAACTGTCCCATTTCTACATTACATTGCAGCTTGTCAGTCAGTAACTAGTCGTCCTGTTTCACAAGCTAAGTTTTGTTGTTTTCAGAGTTTTCTACCTGTAAGAAAACATAACATTTTACTGTATGGTGTAGATGTTTCATGTTTCATCCTCCTTATTGTAGAAGCTGTTGGGCTCAATGTTGTTTATCCTTAGCACCTGTGTGTTGAGTTGTAAAATGAGCGTCAGATCCCTTTGGCTAAAAATATGTTTATTTTTGACAGTAACATTGTTTCAACCTGACTGTGTTCTGAATCAGGATGTCTGCTATGGTTTGTAAGTGAGCTTCTTAATGTCCAGGTATGCTGATGTCTGCCTGCTAGAGAGAACTGACAATGCAGTTCTTGCCCATTTTAACCAATGTCAAGGGGGGCTGGCATTTTGGTACAGGTAAAACTTCCACTAGTAGGGGTATATCTTACACTCAGTGTACTCAAATCAGTACTTATATTGTCTGAGCATCTCTGCAGAAACTGTATGGCTCTAACACCACATTATGTTTAGAACTGCAAATCTACTGACTGATGGATATAACTATACAAAACATGCATACAAGATAGTAATGCACCTCTTAAATTTGTCTTTTTATAGGTATAAGTGGAAACAGTTGAAAGTTCTGTACCCCTATCTGAAATGCACAGGGTCATCTTTGAGGGTTCAGTACATTTTCTAATGCTAGATGGGTGATGGGGACAGCAGTAAGAGGTTTGGGTGTAAAATATACATTTCTGGTTACACCCCTGTTCAGAAATAATCTGGACCTGTTTGCAGTTAGGCTTACCACCTAATCTGTATCTGCCTGTGGTTAGGGTTACCATCTGTACCTCTTTATAAGGGAAATCTCTGTTTGGGCAGTTACATCCTGTAAAGACCAGTGAACTTTGATAATTTAGCTAACTAGTCCAATGCAAGCTTGACTGGAATTAAATCATTATCATCAACCCCCCCCCCCCATCTTTCCAATTTTCTACATGTGGTCTGCTGCTGCGTCTTGTCAGCTGTCACCATCTCTCTCGATTCAATGCAGTTAATTTTATTTCTATAAAAGAAAATTGTATTTTAGTTTTATACAAGTTCAAAGTTTGATACAACTTCAAATGTTTATATAAATAAAACACTATTGCTCTGGTTATATTTTTTGTTTAACATTTTGTCTGTTCTTCAATTTGTGTTTGAATATTGGCATCCCACAATTCCATTGGAGTGGGTGGGGTTACACAACAGTGTATGCAAATTTCATGTTAATCAGCATACAGACTTTTAGCCAGTTGTACCTACTTTGCATGGGGTTTTGTCAAGATTTCTGATGTTTCCAGGTTGAGAGGTATTTTAATAGGTATGATTTGGTTTGTAGCACCAATGATACTTGTTACTATTGCTGAAGGCACAAGTGATATGGAAATTGCTGTATTTTGTAATAAACTTATAATAAAGAAGGGAAAGAAGGAAATGTGATTACTAGGAAGAGAACAATAGAAAACACATACAGAAAATGATGACCTAGATAAGGGAACATAGAATATATTGCTTCTGTGTTGCTGGAAGAAACTAGTATAAACTGTACAGTCTGGAAGAGTACAAGTGATAAAGAGCTCATTGTAAATAAACAATGTCCACTACACCGTTACTAAGAGTTCATTGTAAATAAACTTCCACTACACTATTACTAAGAGTTCATTGTAAACAGAGTTGTGCTTTCATTTTAAATTAGTAGTGCTTCTGTAAAACTGTTTTTGTGTCTTTAATAACAGAAGCATACTTGTCTTTATTAGTCAAAGCAGGTTTGTCTTAATGAACTAGTGAATGTAGCATAAAATGTGGGCTGAAAGAAGTCCAATCAGAAAGTATTTGCCCTTTGCGAAAAGGGACCTGGTGATCAGAGTACCAGATGTATATCATATTGATCACTGTTGCAGTGGCCTTAGCTATATGAGTTATATCCTGTCAAGGATATAACCGTTGGCCAGCTTCGAAAGCTTTAGGGCACCTTCCATACACCCAAATTATTACAAAGCTCAAGTTGAGTTTACTAAAATCTCAGAACCAAAACAACAATTAATGTCCAAGAAACACTGCTCACAGATAGCCCCACAAACTGTACATGGCTCGGACAGGAACACACAAAAAAATTTTATTGGATGTACAAATTCATAAGTTGAGCGCTTTCATCTGTCGTACCAGACTTCATCAGTTATGAATTTGTACATCCAATAAAAGTTTTTTGTGTGTCCCTGTCCGAGCCATGTACAGTTTGTGGGGCTATCTGTGAGCAGTGTTTCTTGGAGTTTACTAAAATGACAAGTTTGGGTGCCAAGCCATTCAGAGATTTCCTGTCATTGAAGAGAGCACTCCTCTGTGGGCTTTTGAGCATCAATGGTCAGCTTGTCCTGTTCTTTTGTTGGGCAGATAAATTCCCTTTGGGGGGAAAGCCTTCGACATTAAAAAAAAAATGTTTGCTTTATTCTACTTTCCTGATTAGGAACATCATCTTTGAGCTAGGAGTTTCAGTTTTAATGATGTGTCATAAGACTTAACTATTCTTTTAAACAGGCACACACTTTTTTCCTGTCTGTTTAAAGTTGTTTAAAGTAATTGAAATCCATTTTTACTGAAGAAAAGTTGTGCTTATTTTACTTTTTGGGGCTGACATAGTGTTTTATCATGTTTTTTTTTTTTCCTATGGGAATGAGGCACCATTTACAGCTTGACCATGGAACAAACTACTAGTTTTACATTGGTCCTTCTTCCAACCAGAAAAAAAAAAAGTTCAGCAAACAGACCTTTGCCACCACAGCAGGCTAGCAATTTGCCTCAGTTGTAGGTGGGTGAGTCTGCTGTGGCCCTAGAATGTTCCTCAAACCACTCATGTTTTGCCCTGGATCCCTCTGGTGTAGCACCTATAGCCACTATGGACCAGGGGTTAGCAACAGCCTCTGTGGCTGGTGGGCACCCCTCAGTGGGCAAGGGAGAGACACTCTTGTCAATCCTGGAAAAGGTAACAGGAACATTGTCCTGTTGGGTCACAATATTGTGCACATCCTGAGGAAGCTGCTGCTGCCATTAATAACATTGTTAGCCATTTTTTTCCTGTCAAAAAGAAACAGAATACTAAACCTGTATCTAATCCTCAAATTTCCTTAATCAGGAGTAGTTTACTGAGTCTAGCTCAGGGTTTAATTCAGGCTACTAATCCTTCTTTTAATGTTGTTTCTGGTTAAAAAAAAGAGAGAGAGATACTTCTTTTCCTGAAGAGATTCAAGATTCAGAATCTGGACAGGAAGATAAAAGGACATATACAGTGTTTTCGCCTCAGTTTTCCGATTCAGACTTAGAGGAGAACTCAGTTTCTAATTCTCTGTGTGGGGATTTCTCTTTCTCAGAATGTGCCAATGTTTTCAGTTGGAGTGCACAGAGGTTTCTCAGTCCTTTAGGAAATACTATGAGCTGTTACAGAAGAAATTTACAGAACCTGTATCCATTTGTCTAGTTCTGTCAACTCCGGAGGATGTGTGTGTGTGTGTGTGTGTGTGTGTGTGTGTGTGTGTGTGTGTGTGTGTGTGTGTGTGTGTGTGTGTGTGTGTGTGTGTGTGTGTGTGTGTGTCACTTTCTGCAATTTCACTGGCAGTTAGCATGCTGCTTCTAAAAACATAATGTATAAAGATCAACAGTCTTTTAAAATTTTATGCACTCATCCCAAACCTGGCACAGCAGCTATAGCTTTAGTCAATCCTACTGCTGATAAACATTTGGTTAATCCCAATCCTACTCTTTCTGACAAGATTATTGATAAATACGGGAAAAAGCATATGCTTCTACAACTTTGATTTTCAGAATTTTGAATTATCAGATTCAAATGTTAAAGTTTACTTTAACTAATTATGAAAGTATGAAGAGATTTTTGTCTGAAGTTTCTTCTTATGAGAAAAAAGATGTTTAAATAATATAGCAATAACTCACGCCTGGGTGTGGGTAATGCTGGATTTAATCACGGTTGGTGTGGTTTGGTCGCCCGAGTGGCCAAACAAAGCCAACCGTGGAAAAATCCAGCATTTCCCACACCCAGAAGTGGGATATTGCTATTATACAATGACATTATTTAAGAAAAAAAATAATTACTTTTCTTAAATAATGGCATTGTATAATGCCTCATTGCTGCCCTCCCGCAGCTGTCTGGTATTCTGCGGCAGTTCTGATGTACTGCGCATGCCTATGCAGTACATCAGAGCTGTGGGCAAAAGCAACGGAGAAAGCAAGATCTCCGTTGCTTTTTAAAAACTGTTTCGCTATGTTAAATGAGTTTAACATAGCCAGACAGCTTTAAAAAAAGCAACGGAGAATATCCGTTGCTTTTTAAAAACTGTTTCGCTATGTTAAACCCCTTTAACATAGCGAAGACAGTTTTGAAAAAAGCAAAGGAGAAAGCAAGATCTCCGTTGCTTTTTAAAAACTGTTCCGCTATGTTAAATGAGTTTAACATAGCCAGACAGCTTTAAAAAAAGCAATGGAGAATCTCCGTTGCTTTTTTAAAGCTGTCTCGCTATGTTAAACTTGTTTAACATAGCGAGACAGTGTGAAGCAACAGAGATCTTGCATTCTCCATTGCTGTAAAAAAAAAGAGTTATAGTAATGGAAAAAGTCCAGGCGACCGGTCCTTTTTCCATTACTATAACTCTGATTTACAATGTGCACGCTGACCAATCAGCATGCACGTTTTTGAATATTTAATGGGGGGGTCGTTGTATAATTTTGTTTCTTCCATTTCACAGGTCAAAACTAATTGTTTACAGTGTGTGTGCACTTGACACAGTTGATACTTTTTCCAGGGCTATGGCTACTGTACTGTTTTGAGGAGGTTTCTTGGCTGCATTCTCAGAATCTCCCAGATGACCTGAAATATTAGATTTTAAATTCTCCTTTGGCTAGAGATTTAGTTTTTGGTTCTTCTGCTGCAGAGGTTATCAAAAAGTGTGATAAAAGGGGTAAATTGATACAGGGAATCTATGATTTTTTTCAGCCCCCTTTTCCAAATTTTCTAAGGGATTCTCTGACACTTTTTATGCTTTAAACACCATTTTAAGCAAATACAATAAACAGACTCACCAAAATGTAGGCAAACAGATGTTTAAGAAGAAGATGATGCTTGGAGACCAGTTCTGTATCTTTCCTAAACCAAGTTATGATAGTCTTCAAGTTCAAAATGTTGTCACTTCAGAACCTGTTGCCTCTTCTTCCTCACTTAAGTTTTCTGGTAACATTAGATTTAAAAGATGCTTGTTATCATATCCTTATTCATCCAGATTTCAGGCATTTCTTAAGGATTTTTTTCCTGGATCACATTTTTATTTATCTGCTTTACCATTTGGATTATCCACTGCACCAAGAGTGTTCACAAAGTGTCTGGCTCCAGCTGAAGTTCATTGCAGGCAACAGGGTATCCACATTTTTCCATAGCTAGACAACTTGCTTTTCTTTGTAGTGTCTTTTGCTAAGTGTTAGGAATCACTCACTTGGTAAGAGATCTCTCATACAAGCTGGAATTCCAAGAGAATATTCAAAAAAAGTCTATTTTTACTCCTCATCACAGGAGAGACACCTCCGTTGAAAGAGCTTTACTTCCACAGGAAAATATCTATATATTTATATTTATTTCTAAGGTTTTCCACTCAGACCTCAGTCACTGTGAGGGAATACCTCAGGATTTTGGGTCTCATGACACCTGTGATTCTCATCATATGCAGGCGAAGATGCCACATGAGAATGATACAATGATATCTAAAGTCTCTTGGATCCCAGCACCAACATCCTTTGTTTTTTAAATTCCAGTGCTGGAGTTTGTCAGAAGAGAAATCTCCTCTACTCCCTTCCTGCTCCAAACAAGTCAGTTACCACATACACCTCAGACTTTGTTTGGGGAGTAGCTTCAGGAGGGATACAAGTGCAAGGTGTGCGGAACACAAAGGACAGATACAAGCACATAAATGCAAAAGTAGACTAGCCATGTTAGATTGGCATATAGCTTCATACCACAGTCTCACTCTATAGGCACCCTACATTCCATCAGAATAAACCTGTGGGGCAGATAAGCTGAGCAGGACAAGGGCAGACCATCTTTAAATGGAAATTAGATCATGGGGTCTTCCAAAACTAGATACATCTGTGAAGAGTTTTTCAAGTAGATCGATTTAACTTCTCTCTGAACAATCAGCTAAAAACATTCTGCTCAAAGATTCCATGCAAGAAGGCCTAGACAATAGATGCCTTTTCCTTTCCTTGTATAGGAATATGCATGTTTTTCCACCCTTTACCCTGATACCCTGGCAGGGTCAGGCAACAGTGGTTCTCCCTTCTTTTGAAAATGTCCAGGAGCAATTGCCACAAGGTTTCCCAAAGAATGGAGCTACTCACACAAGATCAGAGGTGTTTGATGCACCCTGAACCAATTAACTTCAACTTCTTTGGATGATAGGGTCTTTATTCCATTTATATATCTGTTTACTGATGATGTGCAGCAGGTATTAATGGAGGCAAGAAAGCCTCCTACTAGAAAATCATATATTAGCAAATTGAAAACGTTTTTTAGTTGGTGCCAGCAACATAACCAGCACCTATTCAGTGCAAGTTGCTGACCAGTTTTTGCAACATTTGCAACATTTGTGTGAGTTACTAGGCTATGGCATTTCTTACTCCACCATCAATGTTAATTTGTCAGCCATTTCAGCATGTCTACCCATGGATCTCCTCTTTCAATGCATTCTCACATGAAAACGTTTTTGAAAGGCCCCCAAGAAAATCCAAGGCCCCTCCTTGGGATCTTAATTTTGTCTTAGA
This sequence comes from Protopterus annectens, assembly GCF_019279795.1. Lineage (NCBI taxonomy): Eukaryota > Metazoa > Chordata > Ceratodontiformes > Protopteridae > Protopterus > Protopterus annectens. The sequence continues at coordinate 255,513,782 of NC_056733.1, forward strand.
GACACAAACACTTGCTCCATTTTGTTCATAGATTCATAGGTTTATTCTAGACTAATAACCACCAGGGTGTTTACAAGTCTAGCAGTGCAACCCAGCCCAGTTTTGTCCCTGAGTTCCTTGGATGCATATATGGTGGGGTTTGTTATTCACGAGGTAGCTAAGTGATGTGGTTGATTTGTTTGTATGTTTGTTGGGGATTGATTTACTTACTGTTGACTTCTGTCCTTCAGAGTGATGGGGTCCAGACTGGGGGTGAATTTGCAATTTCCCCATCCAGTGATCAAGGTTTTTTTTGAATAGGGTTAGGGATGAATTCTTTCACATAGATGCGGAGCTTATTCTGTAGCATGGGGATCCTTTGAGACACATATAGGTTAATTCAGAAAGTTCTATTTCTGTCGCAGGCAAAGTTCAGGTCCTTGACTATAGTTTTCTGATGCAGTTTGTCTTGCAGATATGCAAGAGATCCATCAGATATGGATCTGAGGATGCCTTATATACTAGCCATAGATCTCAGTAACCTGAAGAGACTGAGTACAGACATGGGACCTTAAGACAATGTGTAGAACAGGGTATTCATACCCTGGATTCTCCTGGTGAGGAACCTTTGAGGCCATTCCATCTGTTGCAAGTGCCTGGTTACATATTTGCCAAAGCGGGCATTGAAACTAATGACAGGTCTGATAATGACTGAGTAGAGTGGTGCTATAACTTCTTTGGCCCTGGATACCATACCTTGCTTATGAGATAGGCAACATTGCATGATTTTCTTACTATCTTGTATATGTGTTGGTTGAATGCCAGATTTCTGTCTAGATGAGTTTCCTGATCCCTAACTATCAGGTCAACTATTAGGAGTGCTTTATCAATTAAGTAATTAGCTTGGGTGGACAATTTCCCAAAGAACACTATTATGCATTTCTTTACATTTAGTTTATTACGTGGCTTTCACAACAATCATCTGTTTGTGTTAAGCCCTCTTGTAGGATGTTGGTGTCATGGAGAGAATCTAAAACAGCTCCAAAATTACAGTTGTCTGCAAATTTGGTGAGTCAAGGCCTTTTACATTAGCTTTGACTTTCAAGAAGTAGATGCCAAACAGGAGTGCACCCAACAAGGAGCCTTGGGGTACTCTAATATGGCTGAGTTGAAGTTCTTAACATGGAAAACTGTTTTACTGACTGTTCTGTCATCTGCAAGAAGAGTATCTCAGTTGCAAGTACTTAAGGTTAGTCAGCCCTGTCTCATTTTACACAGAGACAGGGTTTCTTTGAGAACTAATCCTTCTTTTATGCCTAAAGTGGTATCTGCGTTTACATTAAGACAAACTATCCATCTCCCCATTTTCTTTCCTGAATCTAAAATTGAGGGATAATGGATACTCCAGACCTTGGATGTCCACAAGCAATTCATGTGCTATCTTGACAGAACTAAATATTTCAGATCTTTGGATCAGTTGGTCATTTCTTGCAAAGAAGAAATGGAGGGACAACATGAGTCAAAACAGACTAATTCCAAGTGGTTGTATCATTCTATTATCTTTTGTTATACTCATCACAACAAAACTATTCCAGGCAGGCTCAAAGCCCATTCTACCAGGGCCTTGGCTTCATCTATGGCTTTCTGGAAAGAGTTGGATTCCAGTAGTATTCTTGAAGCAGCAACTTAGTCCACTATATATTAATTTACAAAGCATTACACGTTTGACTCCTTTTCTCAGTTTAGATCAGACGTTGCTAGGACTATTCTCCAAGGACTCCTGAACCCTTCCCCTTCCACATCCCAAATGTGGTAAGGTAAGGTAATCTACCCATATAGCTGAGGCTACTGCATCAGAGATCAATATGATAAACATAGTACAGTTGTGTAAGTAAACTTACCATCACAATAGATGTTCGAATGATTATTCTGCAGTACCCACTCCCTTCCTTCATTTCCCCTTTGTTTTTTGTTGTGTTCTTTATACCAGAATGTAAGTTCCTATTTTTTGTTGTTCCTAGAATTGTCCTTTTAAGGCTTAAGTCATAGGTTTATAGGTTCATAGGTATATACTAGGCTAATTACCACTAGGACTGTTACAAGCCTGTTACAAGCCTAGCCTTGCAACCCAAATGTGTCCCACAAGTTATATGTTTTAGATGTTTATATAGGGGTTATTGTTGGTTATGACATGATTTTACTGACTGCCACTGTCCATCAGAGATGTAGGAACCAGTCCAGGGGTTTATTTTTGATTTCCCAAGTTATGCTTAAATAATGTTAGGGAGGAACTTTGTTTCACATGGATGAGGAACCTGTTCCAGAGAAAGGAAATTCTCTGAGATATATATCTGTTTCTCCAATATGTGCTATTTACATTGCAAGCAAGATTAAGGTCTTTAGATCTAGTAGTCCTGATGCTGTTTGTTTTTTGGATGTGCAAAAGGTTTATCAGAGCCGGGTCCAGGGATGCCTTGTATACCAGGCATAGACCACCTCTCAGTAATCTGTAAGAGTGTAGAGATAAGGTTTCGAGGTAATGTGCATAAGACATTGTGTTTATGCCCTGTATTCTTTTTGTAAGGAACAATTTTGGACATTTCAGCTGCTGCAAGTGTCTGGTCAGGAACATACTGAAGTGGGCATTATACTCAATAATGGGTTTGAGGGGGGCCGAGCATAGTGGTACAATCACTTCCGTGGACCTAGATGTCATGCACATACTCATGAACTGAGTAACATAGAAGGATTTCCTTACTGCATTGGATACATGTTTGTCATAGGCCATGTTACTGTCTACATGTGTTCCCAGATCCCTGACTAGTTGGTTAACTCTTACTGATGACATTGTTTCCTGGTTGGCTGACTACCCAAAAGTTATTATAATGCCATTACTTGGGATTGAGTTTTAAGTCATGGCTTTGGCACCAGTCATTTGCCTGTGTTAGATCCTCTTGTAAGATACTAGTGTCTTGTGGGATTTATATGACTGCACCCAGTTTGCAATCATCTGCATACAGTAAACTCTCAGTTAACTGTCACCCATGGGGACTGGTAGATGCCGAATAACTGTAGTATCTGGTTGCTTGAGAATTACTATCAAAAATAGGCCTGACTAATATTGTACCCTATACTATTGCTTTGGTTTGACTTGTTCTTTGGTTGGAGAGAAAGGAACTTTATTCCTATCTTCCTTTTTAAAGCTCTAAAACTCTAAAAACATAAGGTATGTTTCTGGGGGGGGGCAGAAAGTGCAACACATGAAAAGTCACTGGATGACCATTGCATTTCTCTATTCTCATAGTATGAAGCTTGTTTTAAGATTATAGCTTAGTAGTATCTTCAGTGTCCCTGATATGTCATATGTTAGACTATTCAGGAGGCATTCCAGGATATTATCGGGGCTCACTGAAGCTGTTTTCTTGGCCTTAGTGAGTGCTGCCAAGGCATGCTCTCTTTTTATAGTTGGAGGTGTTATGTTTGAAGGTATTTCTTGAGAAGTGGCTGGGTGTGGTGATGTGGGAGTAAATTTGTTACTGAATTTGTCAGCCAGCAGATTCACTATATCACCCAGCTCAGTCAATGTGGAAGCATTAACCACCAGTTCAGCACACTGCTGTGTACTACTTTGAGGTTTCTGACATAGCTGAAGAAGGCTTTATGGTTGTCCTTTGCCTGGGAGGCTATCTTGACCTGAAAATTGGCTTTATTGGACTTAACTAGCCTTCTTAGCTGCCTGTTTATTTTGATAAGAGTGTTCTTATCTTGATGGGAGTTGATTTTAGCCATGATTTGTTTTCCTTCTATTGTATAACCTGTTTAATCTTGGATGCCACCAGGGTAACTTGTTTTTGGAGTTAGTTTTGGGCTTAACACCCATGAAGCCTACTTAAAAAAACTGAAGGTAATCAAAATTTTACTGAGCACACTGGTTATGGGGGATTTCAATTATCACACCATCAACTGGGAAACCTTCTCTAGCCCAAATTCACTAGGACAAAGGTTCCTTAACTTTGTGAATTCAAATGCCCTGGAGCAAATTGTCCATAACCCAACAAGAGGAACAAACATTTTAAATTTGGTTCTCACCAACATGTCAAGCAGGTGCAGTGCTGCAACTGTTGGACCCTCATTACTTAAAACTGACCACAAACCAGTCACCTTCGAGCTGGCACTAACACCAGACCTCACAAAGGGTGAAATCAGACTAAAATACTTCACCAAGGCAAACTATACCTTCCTTGGTGAAGGTATCAATGCATTCCAAGTCCCACCCCAATCTGAAAGTGGTAATTACACCAAAGCTTACATTAAAACCCTGTACAATCACTTGCATAAGGGTATAAACTCAGCTGTACCAGATAGAATCAAAACCAGAGCCCCAAGTAAAATCAAGCTGTCATGGTGGACTTCCAGCATCAACAAACTACAATAAATGCAAAGTCACTGTCAAAGAAAACAAAGACAAGGACCCAACACTGAAAAAGCACCTTCCTCAGCCCTAACAGGCAAATAAGACAACTTGTCAATTCCACCAAGAGCTCCTTTGCGAGGAACCTAGCAAGTACTGCCAAGGATAACCATAATGCCTTTTACAGCTCTGTATGTAACCTAAAGGGTAGGACCCAAGCATGTGCAGAACTGGTAGTCAACGGTATCACACACACTGACCCCACAGAGATAGTGAACCTGTTAGCAGATAGGTTTGGCAAACATTTCACACCCTTATCCCCTCCTAACTTATAAAAAACCCACCCCCAAACGTCCCACACCTTACATATCAGAAGAAGAGGTCCTCAAAGCCCTGTCCAAGGCAAAGATCACAGCCTCTATGGGACCAGATGATATCCCAGGCTGTCTTCTAAACAGGCTAAAACATGAACTAACATCCCCACTAAGTACCCTTTTTCATTGTAGCTTAACCACAGGCTTTGTCCTGTGGAATGGGAAACTGCTATAGTTATTCCTCTCCATAAAGGTGTCCTAGCAACAGACCCAGGGAATTACAGACCCATAAGCCTGACCAGCCTCATCTGTAAGGCTATGGAACATGTTATTATGGACCTCATAAATAAAGACATAGGTGACCTCCAAACCTTGGATCCTACCCAATTCAACTTTATGTAGAGTAGATCCTGCCTGTTAAATCTGGTGGATTTATTTTAAAGAGTGACCAGGGCCACTGATAAGGGCAAATCTGTGCACACAGCATACCTCAGCTTGGCAAAGGCTTTTTTTACAATCCCACATTCAGGCATTACTAATAAAATTAGCAAACTGAATGTAACCCCCTTCATTGTAAGATGGGTTGCCAGCTGGCTCACAAACTGGACACACATACTATCAAGGTGGGCGACTCCACATCAACCAGCAGACCTGTTACCAGTAGGGTGCTACAGGGATCAGTGCTGCCCCCCCCCCTACTGTTTGGTATATATTTCTCAGAAGTTCAGGTCAAACCTAAAGGGCTTTTTCTGACCAAGTTTGTAGATGACTGCAAACTAAGTGCAACCTTTGAATCCTCAAATGATGTCAGTATACTCCAACTGGTGTATTAGTCATTTGTCTCAAACTAAATGCAAAGCAATGCACCATCTTTCCCTTTGGCACAAACAATGTCCCCTCAAACTATCAAATCAACAACAATACAGTAAGTACCCATGAAACGGTAAGGGACCTGGGATCACAGATTGACCACAGCCTTAACTTTAACCACCACGTCTACCTTTGTAAGGAAAGCATTCCACGTAGCTCACTTAATTAGTAAAGGCATCACCTCAAGAGCAAAAGAAGTCATAACCCCCTATACTCGGCACTTATCTGGCCCATAATTAAATATAATGCCCCATTTGCTGTGTACCATACTAGGCACCTGCTGTGATTAGAGAGACCTCAGAGGTTTCTGACAAAGAAGATCAAGCATGTGCTTTACTTGGACCGACTAAAGTCCCTGTCACTATACTCCATATCACATAGGCTTCTTAGGGGAGGCTTATGCCTGGCCTACAGAGCAATGCAAGACCCAAACCTAATGAGCTTACTGCATATACGTAAATCAAATGTGTCTAGGGCTACCTATTCCAGGGTCTTAAATATGGCTTGCGACTTAACTAGGACATGCTGCAGGGACAGATTTATCTCCCAGCAACTGCTATATCTTTGGAACAGGCTACCAATTCATGTGAAACAGATCATCTCTATGACACTGTTCAAGAGGAACCTGGACAAGTGGATGGGGCACCATAAATTCTTACCAGGGATAGTGCCCACAACCTTCCTGGACATGGGCAGTCAGCACTAAATGAAATATTAGGTATTGACTAGTATTTCTATTGCATTACATTGGGTTAAAATGACCTCCAGGTCAATAGCCTAGTAGTATCCTATGATCCTGTGATATAGACATGCTCCACCTCAGGAAATCCAAATCCCTTAGAGCTGCATGCTCCAGGGACTTAGTCCCCAGCACAGCAATAAATAGGACAAGCTGGAGGGACAGATTTATATCCCAGAGGCTCCCCTCACTCTGGAACATAATCCCAATTCATGTTAGGCAGAGCCCCTCACTGACCCTCTTCAAGAGAAATCCTGACGAGTGGATGGGAGAGCATAAGTTTATCCATGGGATCTCTTCTGTGACCCTGCTAGACAGAGGCACAGTAAACTAACCTTAAAGGGCTATCTTCTGTGACCTACTATACAGAGGCACAGTTAACAAATCTAAATGGGAGGCGAAAGCCAAACACACTCTGGCTAGGCTTATAAATGCCCTAGGGCAGATAGCCTAGTATCTACCTATGAACCTATGAACCTATTCTGCTGTGTTCTCTGGACTTGGAAAAGCACTGAATTTTGACAAACTGTCACTTAATAAAAGGGAGTCTGCCTTGGAATAGTTCATAACCATTCTTGGGTTTACTGGTGTTTCCAAGTTGATTTTGATTTCAAAGGAGACAGGTTTATGGTCGGACCTTAGCAGGGAGGACATGACATTGGGAGTGGTACAGCATTCCTCCATATTTGTGAGTACAAGGTCCAGTATGTTGGAACCTCTAGTGGGTGTATGCACTAATTGGTTAAGGATGTTTGTATTCACAAAGTCCAGAAATCTCTGTGCCTGTAGATTTGAGGCCATCTAGGATTCCCATTCTATAGAAGGATAATTAAAGTTTCCCATAAGTAAGGTGTTAGGTTGAATGGTAAGTGTTTCCAATGGGTTTAAGTATGCACTATTACCTTCATAGGACATAGAGGGTGACCTAAAGCTAGCTAGGATATGGTATGGGATTTTATCCATGCTGACCTGCACATGCAGAAACTCCAGTGCATCATCCTGTTTCACCAACCAAGAGGTATGCTTGTTACTGATATATATTGAGACACCTCCAACTTTAGTCCCTGTCTGTACAGCTACTGGTCGAAAATTGTGGAAGACACTAAAACCTTTCAATGCCAGGGTACTCTCTGCAGCTTTAAACCATGTCTTAGTAACTGCAAGATGTCTATGTTCTCCAGGGTGAGGAGGGCTTGGAGGGAGTTTAACTTTTTGTTTAGGCTCCCAGTACTGAGCAGTAACACCTTGAGCTTTAGTTGAGTTGATTTTGCTACGTCAGTAGGTTTGCCAATTTGGCATTTTCTAAAAAAGGCTCTATGGGGAAGATAAAGTTTTAGCCAGTGTTTCAAAGTTTAGAAGGAACAGGTGCAGACCATCCTTGGCAAAGCAACATAGTTTGTTAATCATGTCTTCTTACACTGGCAAATATTGGATCCCCTTACAATGACTCTAGAAGCTCAGCCAATTGCTAACATCAGTGATCTTTTGTTGGTATTGTGGGATTATCACTGGTGAAAGTAATATACTACTCAATGCTAGGCTCATGCCAATCTGAGACACATAGAGAAATCTATAATATCTCTCGTCATATAGTCTAGAGAGATATATCTCAGGTTATTTATACATACATTGTCATATAGTCCAGGGAGATATATCTCAGGTTATTTATACATACATTGTCATATTGTCTAGGGAGCTATATCTCAGGTTATGTATACATACATTGTCATATACTCCAGGGAGATATATCTCAAGTTATTTATACATACATTGTCATATAGTCCAGGGAAATATATCTCAGGTTATTTATACATACATTGTCATATAGTCCAGGGAGATATATCTCAGGTTATTTATACATACATTGTCATATAGCCCAGGGAGATATATCTCAGATTATTTATACATACATTGTCATATAGACCAGGGAGATATATCTCAGGTTATTTATACATACATTGTCATACAGTCCAGGGAGATATATCTCAGGTTATTTATACATACATTGTCATATAGTCCAGGGAGATATATCTCAGGTTATTTATACATACATTGTCATACAGTCCAGGGAGATATATCTCAGGTTATTTATACATACATTGTCATATAGTCCAGGGAGATATATCTCAGGTTATTTATACATACATTGTCATACAGTCCAGGGAGATATATCTCAGGTTATTTATACATACATTGTCTTTGATGAAATCATATTGATACCTGTTGTGCAGTGACTTAAGTACATGCTTAATTTGGAGGATCCTGGCTCCAGATAGGCAACTAAACATCATCTTCTCTTTGTTCAGCCTGGTTAGAGGGGCATCAGTATGTCTTACAATGAAGTCTCCTATGATTAACGTCTTGAGAAGTGTATTTGCTTTGTGTTACAGTCTCCACTTATTGAGGTTTTATGTATGTTGTTAGATGTTGCTTTCATTGAGTGCTTTTGGGTTTGCTGAGGATAGTCTTTGCTGATGGTTGTTCTAGGAAGTCTTTTTTGTTGAGAAATATTGCATTTAAGTGCCTTGGCATATGTTGGTCTATATGTGTGCTGTGTGCATAGTTTTGACAATCTGATATGTGCTTCTATGTGAGAGTTTAGCCTCCAGTGACACTGTATATGTACACCTCTCCCATACTGTATGTTACTGTAAGGATTAATTGGTTGTCAGTAAACATAAAACGATTGCTACATTGTCTTAAGATACCCATATCCACCAGGCTAGTTGCTGGGAAATTAGGAAATTGCATATCTATGTTGTCCGGTCCCCTAATTGGTAAGCTGCAAGGATCTGGCATACAGAAATTAACAGAAGGCTATTAAGGGTGCTTCTTTTTTTTTGGGGGGGGGTTAGGTTGGAGGTAGTCTAGGCTATGAAATAAACACAACTTTGTGGTATAGAATGTCAGAACTTCAGTAAAGCAAAACCAACATGTTCTCTTGGTAAAAAGAATGTCAAGGAAAAAATACAAAAAAACTAGTGCTTGCTTTCTTTTAAATGTTAGAACTTCTTCAGAATGAATGAATTAAATCCAACTTCTCAGTTAAATATGAAATTATATTATCACATGACTTAAACATCCAATGAAAAAAATCAAATGGACAAAAGTCAGTAAACCTTAAAGGTCCCTATGATTCATAACACATATATTTCTTAAAGCTTATTATCAACCAAATACTACAAAGTATTGTATTATTAAACCTTAATAATGTGTTAATATCAAATGCAATACAATATCTGGACCATTAAAACAGACATTTTATATTAATATTTTTGTTAATTCCAGATTGTTTATCTGCAAACAATCTAATTTGCCACTCTGTCCTCTTACACTCAAGGCATACATTATAAACTCCTCCAAATTCATTTAAATTAGCAGAATTAATGACAAAAAACTTAAATTTTCTAAAGTTTGTACACACCCTTACATGTTTAGCTAAAGAGTTACTTAAATTCCTTTTTTAATAGCTGTTATATGTTCATAAATTCGTTTAGATAACTTCCTAATTTTCCCCTCATCCAAAATTGCTTTGTGATCCCTTATATAAACACATTAGATGAGTCACAGATGAAACTACAATATTTACAAATAAGTGCCCAATACAGACGTTTTATCTTTTCCAAAATCATTTTAATATCATTACCCTTTTTGTATGTAAAGACTGGTCTTTCTCCTACAACTTTTGTTAAATCTGTATTTCCCAATGTAATTTTCCAGTTACCAAAAAGTATTTGTTTTATAACATACTCATCTAAAGAAATTGGTAAAGGAAAGGATCTACCATGAAAATTCTGATTAACAGTTTCCAAATTATGTTCTTTATCAAAAAACAAAAAAAAAACAAAAAAAAAACAAGGTTCTTGCTGGATCATCTATGAAAATGGCTTTGAATTTCCCTTATCTCTTGGTAGTAACCTCCTCCATAAGTCTAACCAAAGAACTACAATCGTAGCCTCTTCCAAGAGACAGAAATTGCAGGTGGCCAGCCTCTAGCAAAAATGCCTTATCTCTAACTAACCTACATAACCTGATGAACTACCCTTTAATGAAATTTGTTTTCATGTGAACTGGGTAGTATTGGTTTCCTGGGACATGGAAGAGGACCTACAGGTTGCAAGGATATTGCACAAGACTCTGTTTATAATAAGTTGCAAACATATGAATTCTTGTGGGTCATACACTTTAACAGGTCTGGTTGTGAGATTGGTTTTAATATAGACAAAGTCTCCTTCACTATTAGTTCCCTCCTGTGCAGTAAAGTGTGAAAGACATTATAAACTTGCATTGCTGGGGTACTCTCAGCAACTTTAAACCATGTCTCCATTACTAAACAGATGGTTCAATGACATGAGTGCCAGTGTGATTTGATGGATCCTAGCTCTGGAAAGGCAGCAAATCGTGACTCTCTCCTTACTCAGTCTGCTGAAGGGGATATCAGTGTGCCTCACTATAAAATCACCAATGACCAGTAAATTTGACTGGTTTGCCTTAAGGCCTTAGCAGTAGAGGCATTGCTTACAGTGTTACTTTGTGTACCTGTGGTGGGTGTTTTAATGGAATATAATGTGACAGCTGAAAACCCTTTTTCTGATTGTAATGTGCAGGAGGTCTGTGTTTTAGGAAGGTTTCCTGTAAGTGCCTCAGCCTAAATAGTGTTATATGTAGGGTCTTTACCATGTGCAGTAAGCATGGTGCAAATGTCACTGACAACCTCTATAGGATTAGATTTGGTTATATGAGAGAGTTTTGCCTCCAGCATTAAAGTGTACTTGCACCTATTACATATTTTATCTGTTTTATTAAAAACAAATGGGTTGTCAGTATACATGAGGCAATTGATACAATGCCTTAGAATACCCATCTCAACCAGACTGGCAAAAGAGAGAGTCAGAAAGTGCCTATCCATGGCTACTGATCTACTATGGAGGTGGTAGGGAAATTTAAATACTGAATAGGTCAAAAAGACAAGAAACTTGATGAACAATGCTCAAACAAGATGCTCTAGTGGTTAAAAATGTGTCTAGACAGTAAGGGTATTATGCTATGAGATATCGGCGACTATAAAAATCACTGCTAGGCACCGCTGCATGGACAGTATCAGTACTAACTAAATACTGTAAAAAGAGTCAAAAACTGCAGATATTCAAAAGAGAAGTATTCAATGAATGCAGATGTGACAAAAATAATTCAAAAAACAAGTACCAAAACAGTGGATATGGTAATGTAGGTCTTAGCTTTCCCTTAGCTTTTGTAGAATTTAGCAGAAACCAGCAACACTCTTTTCAAGTAGCATGGTTGCCAAATATCACCAAATGTCCCGGATTCAAAATTTTATACAAGCTAGCCTTCTATCCAATCAAATAAAGGCATACAATAAAACTTTCAACAGCAATTACCAGCTCAGAAAGGTGTAGGCTATTCTCTTCTGCTACAAGAGTGTAGTCCACAAACCTTCCTAATGTAAAATAATTAGTTTGGAGCCCATGTGCTTAAACCAGAAAAAAGACACTTACAATAGCAAGCACAATCAATAAGCCTTCACCAGCAATTCCCTGCTCAAAAGGATAGAGGCTACCCTCTCCCACAAGAGTGTACACCACAAACCTTATTAATGTAAAATAACTGGTTTGGAGCTCAAATGCTTAAGCCAGAACTAAGACACTTTTAGAATAACAAACACAATAAGCCTTCAACCAACAATTACCATCTCAGAAGGGAGTAAGCTACCTCCCCTGTTACAAGAGTGTAGACTGCAAACCTTCCTTATGTAAAACAACTAGTTTGGAGACCAGTTGCTTAAATCATTAATAAGCTGGTTAGAATAACAGTTGCAATGTAATCAAGCTACTACCAAGCAGTGATAAATGCAGCAGATTAAATGCAATTAAGCACTTTATGAAAATGCAGCAAAAAGCTAAATAAAATGGGAAGAAACACACATACACTAAAAAAGTTGAATAAAGGGCATTTTTAATAGGTGGGAAGGTAGGAAATAAAATGTTTAAGAGACTAAGTGGAAGAGTCTTCCCAGTTGATCTCTCAGTGCTCAGTAGAATGAACTTAGTTGAGAATAGGAGGAGTGTACAAATTCAGATTTATACAAGTGGTGGGCAACTCAAAGCCCATGCAGTTTAAAAGCATAACAGCAGCAGTATAGCTGGTAGGTGGGAAATATAAACTGCAGAAAGATATCAGCAATAATCAGGCAGAGAATAGCAAGTCAAACAAGCATTACAGCTAAATAAAGATGCCACTAAATATTTGTAGTTAAACGAGGAATGTTATTTCTCAGCTCCTCTGCTAATTAACTGGATGTTATCCACTCACTGCAATAGAATTCTTTTCAAAATTAGAATAGCCAAGACCTCTTAAAACTCCTAAAAGAAGAAAAAAAAAAACATAATCCAATGTAAGGAAAAGATAAAAACAAAATAGAAATACCCAAACCTTGAATTAGTAACTCCAATCCAAAATCAAATGCAGACAGAGACCAGTTATAGTCCGGCAGAGAAGACTGTGTCAAACAACTACTTACAGCCCTTTTCTGTGTTTCCAAATGCAGGTGGATGGAGCAAACACCTGCTGCCACTAGATGAATAATCCCAGTACTTCTAATGTAAAAGCATAGTAAAAAGAGTGTCTGAACTGCAATGCTACCACCACCAAACATAAACTTAAGGAAAGGCACAAGGAGAGGCAATAAGTAATTCAAGATATCAACAGCAGTGTACTTTAAACAGCTTATAAAATGTGATTGTTCAATAAAAGTACTTCACTTTGTGGGAATGAGCTAAGAGCCATTCAATTGTGCAGAATTTATAAAAGCACTGAAAACAAGGAAAGCTGATTAATAAACCCTCTGGCAGATAAAACAGCTACAGGCAAGAATCTCTAGTGTGACTCTCCAACCTATAGAGACCAGTCTACCACATAGTGCCACTAGATGGGAAATCCTCAGGCCAATTAACGTAAAACACAGGAAAGAGTTTGCCAGAGTGCTGCAGTACTTTATCTACCAGTTAGCTACATAAAGAATGCAGAGCAAGTGAATCAGAACAGACCTGAAGAGGCAAAATGCATGTTTTTTCAAAATCAGCACAAGGAAAGGCAAATAAATAATTCAAGATATCAATGGCAGTAGAGAAAGGAAGGAGGCTACAATGCTCAATTTACATTAATGGTTGGCAGGTTAAAATTCTCCAAGTTTAAAAAGTAGGGAGTCACCATCGGTGCTTGTAGTTTTTGTAGGCCTTAAGTCTTATCAGAAAAGGCAAGACCACAGATAAACTCGTGTTTGTTAAGTATCACTCAGCAAACAAATTAACTAATGGAAAAAAAGCATGTGAAATGTGCAGCCTGGATAATTTAAGTGTCTATTGGCCACACAGAACAAAAACACCAGGTCAAACAGATTTCTTAAAACAGAAAACAAAGTGGAACAGGTAAAACAGAAAGCAGTTCTATCAGTTTAAGCAACTAAACCGACACAAAACAAGATTGCTTTCCTTACTTCTTTATATTAAATTCTCCCTCTATTGACATGATAGCTCTGAATGGCTTTGCACCCAAACCTGCCTTTTTAGTCATCTCATCTCAAGCTGACTGATGGTTTGGGCATGTGGAAGGTGTCCTGAAGGACTGAGAGATGGTCAGCTGTTATATACTTGGCAGGATATAACCCATTTTCCTCCTAAGGGAATTCAGACACACTTATCAACATAGCAGGCTAACAGTGAGAATAAATGTGGAAATGACAGTACTGTCTAGGGTGTTATAGCTATAGAGGCATCTACCACCATTTCAATACAAGCACCCATGGGTTAACAGAATTCTAGCCTGCTGTGATAAACTTGTTTAGAAAGAGAACAAAGGGCAGAACTGCTAATGGTAAGTAGAGACTAGGAGACTAGGCAGGAATAGGAAGAGATAAGTATGTTGAATTTTGAAATGTCCTTCCTAGTTACAGCTGTGTCTTTAATCTTAAGGGATGTGGAAGGCATAAATAAAGATGGAGGGTTGGGAAATATCTGTGAAATGTTGAGCCAGGTAGCGAATTGAAATAATAGAAAATGGGATGTGCTGAGAAGTTCTGAATAATATACTCAAGTTGAGTATATAGGATAATCCAGAGATAAGCACAGAAAGGAGAATGGTGACTTGAAAGTAGTGGAAAGTGACAGAGATGTTTAAGATTTGAGATTTATTCAGAGATTCTGGAAAAGGAGAAAACAAGAAGATTTTTGAATTGGCAAAACTGTAAGGATAGAGTTAATTTTCCAGAGAGGTGATGGCTGCAGTCTGAAGAATTAAAGATGGCAGTCAAGATGTAGCTTGTTAGGGAAGGAGTGTTTGATAACATTTGAGAGGAAGAGGTGGAGAGTAATGAAGAGAAAAAGAAAAGTAGTTGATGAGCTAAGATGTGATAGAAAATATTCTGACCTGAATCATGGCAAATATGTTCATACAACGGACAGACTGATGCAGAGATGGGCATCAGCAGAAGGAGTAACATTTTATAAGAATAAATGTAAGGAATACGAACTGCTAGGCTGAAAGCACTGTCAGGATTTTAGGATCAATGCCTTGTATGGGTTCACAGGTGGAACAGGACACAATTGCAATTTAGTATTCATCGAAAGACAATGGATGGAAGATGCTGGAGATCCCTAGAGGAAGAGGCAGAACACAGTCACATGTTTTAGGATGATGCCCATCCCTGTTAGCGAGATGAGGGAAATGTATGACTGACAGGGAAAGAATATATTCGGTAAGGTCATTGACAATTGGCCATTTGTTCTGATAGGAATAGGGGAGAGAACGAGGATTGGAGAGGAAGAGAAAATTTAGAGTATTTTTGGTGGAGATGAGTACATTGCTTTAATGGTGGCACTGTCCTCGGGGTAGCCAATAACTTATATACTCTGACCATCCCTTAAACTGCAGCTGCTTTAATCTCTGCCTCAGCCTCATTATTTTATGAGATGTTGGTGATATATCATGGAAAGATGAGATTTTTGGTTGAATAACCTAAGAACATATATAAAAAATTGACATGTGTGCAGATGGACAGAAAGGAAAAAGAGAAGCCCAAAATTAGATAGGAAAAGGTAAGGAAAATATATATGCTAGAGTCAAAGGAGGTTAGGCTAAAAAATTGCTGCAAGGTTGTAAAACGCAATATGTTTCCCTTATGCACTAAGTGAGGAGGTAATGACTGAAATCATCTGACTTAACATGAAATTGGGAAGACTATACTGGGCATATATTACTATTCTGTGTACAATGTAAGCAATGGGAAGGAGCAGTTAGATGAAGTGTAAATAAGTTTCTTGTATGTCTCATACACCTATGTTGTTGTAGAATGGTAATACCAGACAGCTTTTTTTTTTTAAATGTACTGCCATTCTGTTATGACTTACAAAAAAAACCTACCTAAGAGGAGGAGACTTCAAAATGTATCCCATTGCCTACTAACAGTATACCCATAAGGAGTGATGGGACCTTATCAGCCCAGTTAACTGGAGAACCACTGATAGCCTTCCAGGACATGAAAGGGACTGATTATCAGGGCTATAATACAGTCATCAGGCAATACTTGCTGGAGCTGGTGTTAACTCAGAGACACAAGCTCAAAAATTTCATAGCTGGACATGCTCTCATACAAAAATGGTAATGTCACAATTGTGTAACTTAAAGCATATTAACAAATTGTAGGTAGAGCCTGAGAATCAGTCTAATAGAACAAATAACAGAAAGTATAGCAAATGACAAATTCAAAACATTTTTACCTATCATTTTAAGAAAATGTACATGTGAAAATTACCTGGAAAATTAAGAGTTTTCTCTAGCATTAAGAAAGACTGTTATGCAATGAAGTAATGTATAGAACTACACAGTACAGATATGCAGTAAATCATGTGTTAACTGTTGGTAGCAAACAAAAAGCATCAACTATAGACATAGGTGCAGATTCAATAAAGCCTACATGGTCTGCTAAATCATGTGTGTGTCACTCAACACATACATGATAGCGTACCATTTTGTAGCTACACAAACTTGGTAAACATTGTGGCAAGCTAATTACAGCATAAGCAGCTGAACTGTATTCTAATCAACCAATCCAAGATGGAGGAGCTATTTAACAAGCTATAAAGCAATTGTGTAGACTCAGTGCTGGTTCTCCCTGCAAATTCTAAAAACTTATTGGAATACAGTCACAGAAACTAGTCTACACAGAAAGAATATTAGGAGCTGCTGTTGCTCTTATTCATGTGTATGTGCAGCCCAAGTCTGTGCTGCTGCTGCTAATAGACCACAGCCATCAAGGAGAAGGGTTTTAGACCCCATTTAACTGTTCATAATCTGCATGGGGTAGAAATTGTAGAGTGCTACAAGGTGGATAGTGACACACTACAGGAACTGTACAACTACAACCTCTGTCGACCTCAACTGAGAGCAAGGGCAAACCAAGGGGAGCCAGTACTGGTGGAGACTAAGGTATATGTAGCACTTAGAATATTAGCTACAAGAACTGCCTAGAGACCAAACAGGGGACATTCTGAGGGTATCACAGCCATCAGTATCCAGGATCTTACATCAGTTCCTGAATGCTATGCTACAACATGCCAGTGACTACATATATTTTCTCTGTGCACCTGAGGACAGAGCCACAACTATGCAGGAGTTCTACCCTACAGCACACTACGCTGAAGTCCAGGGTGCCATAGACTGTACACATGTTGAAGTCCAAGCATGCCCCAGGGAGCAGGGAAGGGTGTAAATAAATAGAAAGAGCTTCCACTCCATTAGGTGCCAGGTCATGTGTAACACTAAGGAAATCACCTAAATGTATGTGCTAGCAACCCAGGTTTTTACCACAGCTCATATATCTAACACAACTCTCAAATGTATGAGATGTTTTCTAGGGGGGGGGATATCCTACAGGGTCATTTACTGGGGGATGCAGGTTATGCACTAGAACCATGGCTGATGACACCCATCATAAAGGCACGCACACCAACTGAAGAACACTATAATGAGGTGCAAGTTCAAACAAGAAATATCATAGCATTTGTATTTGGTCTGCTAAAGTCATGGTTCCAGTGCTAGATACATCTGGGGGAGGTGTACAGTACAATCCATGTACATGTGCTGAAATATTCACCGTCTTGCAATGCTTCACAACATTATCCTGAGAAAACAGCTTCAGCAGGATCACCAAGGGGAAGGGCCTCTCATCCCATCACCACTGGCAAGGTCACAACAGCCATAAGCAGGGAACCAGCAGCCTCTGTGGGTGTAGACAGACATAGGCATGCACAATATACCCTCGCACTGGCAAAGAGGCAATTAATAGCACACGCACACGTTCACCACCTAAGGGGCTAAAACCTTCATCCTATGCAGATACATACAGTAACATTGATGCTGGGAAATGTTCAAAATCTTTACTTACCCGTGTAATGTCTCTGTACTGCTAGTGTTACATAGAGTCAGTCCCAAATTAAAACTTTTGCAACTGCCAGATTTCCAAGGTAAGTGTTGAACCTGAAATAGAGAAATAAATGTCTAAGAATACAAATGAATTGCATATCCATGCATGCTGTTACTTGCTAAATAAGTATAAGGTGACATCAATATGTGACAACAGTGACTTATGTGAATACGTGTCCTCTGTCAACTAACAGACCTCATGCATCAAACATTCACACATTCATGCCTCTAAAAAAGTACAGATTTTCACAGAATGTCAGCAGTTTGGCCTCATACTTTTGTACTGGAAAATCATTAAAGAGTGAAGTTAGAAAATAATGACACACAGTTCCGTTTCAGACTTCATATCCCTCAGAAAAATCATAAAGTAATGCAAAACCTGTTATTCGGTCGACTAAGTTTGTAAGACCAAAATATTTTAAAAAATTACCCTATTGTTGGTTCTTTGTCCCACTTTTATTTATAGCTTTGTCCAGCTTTGTTGGTCTAAGAGGTTTGGAGGGATATACATATTACAAAAAATTGTAAGAAAGCAGTACAATTTGCAAAACAGCATCACAGACACATATATACTAAGCACTGTTAGGTATGCACCCTGAGCACCAGACAAAAGTCTTATGTATCCCTGAATCTAAAAGATTGAAAACAAGGATATGGCACAGTTATCATCATTTGTACCAGGTGTTGTTTACAGGGCAAGAGGCCTAGGCTGTCACAAGAGGTAGTGAGTGCATGTGAGTAAGAAAGTAAACTAGGCAGATATTTGGATAAACCTTCAAATGGCCACTGAGACAGAATGAGCTGTAAGCCTCACAAATGACCTATGTAACTTTTATGTTCTATCCCTTTCAACTTTCTAGTTTAAAAGTCCATCTTTGCACGGGTTTGTGCTTGTTTAAGCTCCATGGATCCTGTTTAGGCATCCTGAAGACTGCAAGAGCAATTGAAAGGAGAAAAAGAGACTTTAAGTGCCTCCATTTTGATTTTTTTTCTGATTATACTGCTTTCTGCACTTGATTTAAATCATTTTTTTTTCATTTTTTGCATTTTGTTTTAACTTTATTTGCTTTAATATTGCTACACATTCAAGTGTACTAGCTTGCACTGCATTTAAAGTATTTTTATTGCAGTTTTAACTGTTTTGTTTGCAAAAAAACAAATAAAAAAAAAAACAACAAAAAAAAGTTCTAAGCTTGTTTCCCTTCTTTCATGTTACTAGAGTAGTCCAGATAAAGATTTGCTGTATTCAGGACTGTTTTGTAAGTTTCTGAGCTAAACCCAAACATAAAACTACTGTTCAATCTCAAACTTACTACAGGATATGTACCCAAAGAGTGGCGTACAGCAACAGTGGTCCCTCTCCACAAAGGTGGTGCCTCAACAGATCCTGGAAACTATCGCCCCATAAGCCTGAGTAGCTTGGTCTCATATGGACCTCATAAATAAAGATATTGGGGACATACAGACACTGGATCCTACCCAGTTCGGCTTTGTTAAGGGCAGATCCTGCCTCTTATACCTGGTTGATTTCTTTGAAACAGTCACCAAGGCCATTGACGAGGGGAAGGTGGTCCACACAGCCTACCTGGACCTCGCAAAAGCCTTTGATACAATACCCCACTCGGGCATTATAGATAAGCTCACCAGCTTAAATATAAACCCCTATGTCACTAGATGGGTTGCAAACTGGCTCAAAGACAGAACCCACATGATTAGAATTGCTGGAGCCATGTCAGACTCCAAACCAGTTGCAAGTGGTGTCCCACAAGGCTCAATCCTGGGACCTCTCTTGTTTGGTATATATTTCTCAGAGGTACAGGCCAACATGGAAGGACTGTGGCTGACTAAGTTTGCAGATGACTGCAAACTGGGCGCCATAATCAATTCTCCAGCAGACACAAGCATCCTCCAAAAGGGCCTCATAGAAACAGACAACTGGTGCCAGAGCCATGGCCTCAAGCTAAACGCCAAAAAGTGTATAGTCATCCCCTTTGGCAAAAACAAAGTGCCCACAAATTACCACATAGGTGGTAATCCATTAAGTACAGAAGAAGTAATTAGGGATCTGGGGACCCAAGTTGATAGCAATCTCTCATTTGACAACCATGTGGCCAAAGTGGTTAGAAAAACATTTTATATAGCCCACCTAATCATGAAGGAATTCACATCTAGCTCAGGAGAGGTCATCGTGCCTCTTTATTCATCCCTCATCAGGCCCATAATTGAGTACAATGCCCCTTTTGGGATGTATCTTACCAGACACCTGCAGCGACTGGCAAGACCCCAAAAGTACCTCACCAAGAGGATCAAAGGGCTCAAACAGATGCCATATGCTGCCCGGTTAAAGAAACTTCAGCTGTACTCAGTGGCATACTGCCTGCTCAGAGGCGATCTGTGCCTGACATATAAAGCCATGTCCAACCCGGAATGAATGGACATGCTGCACCTCAGAAAATCCAAATCCCATTGAGCTACGCGCTCGAGAGACTTGAACCTCAGCACTGAAATAAGTAGGACATGCTGGAGGGACAGATTCATAACCCAGAGGCTCCCTTCACTCTTGAATAAAATCCCAGTCCAGGTTAGGCAGAGTCCCTCATTAACTCTCTTCAAGAGGAATCTTGATGAGTGGATGGGAGATCGTAGGTTTACCCCAGGTATCACTTCTGTGTCACTGTTAGACAGAGGCACAGTATACTTACCTCAAAAAAGGGCATAGCAAAATTAATTTAAAATGGGTGGCAAAAGCCAAACACACTCTGGCTAAGCTTATAAATGCCCTAGGGCAGATAGCCTAGTCTGAACCTATGAACCTATGAGTTCCCCAGGCCTTTCTCTGCTAGAAGGAAGCCTTCCAGCTTATCAATGGGAGTGGTAAGTACTAGGTGGCCATCTACCACAAGAGGAGTAGTTTCTGACTCTGAAATTGAATTGTAGTTTATTGGCAGTTTAGGCAGTTTTTCTATCCCTTTCAACTTTCTAGTTTAAAAGTCAGTGTTTGCATGGGTTTGCGCTTGTTTAACCTCCACTGATCCTGTTTTGGCATCCTGCAGACTACAAGAGCAAAAAAGGAGAAAGAAAGACTTTAAGTGCCTCCATTTTGATTTTTTCTGATTATACTGCTTTCTGCACTTGATTTAATTAATTGTTTTTTCATTTAAATGCATTTATTTTAACTGTATTTGCTTTAATATTGCTACATACTCATGTGCTAGCTTTCCCCTGCATTTAAAGTATTTTTATTACTGTTTTAACTGTTTTTTCTGCAAAAAAAAAAAAAAAAAAAAAAAAAAAAAAAAAAAAAAAGTTCTAAGCTTGTTTCCTGCCTTTCCTGTTACTAGAGTAGTCCAGATACAGATCTGCTGTATCCAGGACTGTTTTGTAAGTTTCTGAGTTCCACAGACCTTTCTGTGTTAGAAGGAAGCCTTCCAGCTTATCAGTGGGAGTGGTAAGCAGTAGGTAGCCTATCTACCACAAGAGGAGTGGTTTCTGGCTCTGAAATTGTAGTTTATTGGCCAGTTGGGCAGTTTTTCTATCTCTTTCAAGTTTCTGGTTTAAAAGCCTGAGATTGCATGGGTTTGTG
Organism: Protopterus annectens; assembly: GCF_019279795.1. Lineage (NCBI taxonomy): Eukaryota > Metazoa > Chordata > Ceratodontiformes > Protopteridae > Protopterus > Protopterus annectens. Next base: position 255,535,174 of record NC_056733.1, read on the forward strand.
CGCCATGCAGCGCTGTTAAGCTAGGGTAAACTATTACCAGTGCCAGTCTTCCTAGTGCTCTTCTTCTCTTGCCCTTTAGTTAGCTTATTCACCTCGCACTTCATCAGGCCTTTTGTAGCAATTATTGTAGCACACATAAGAGCTATCAGCACTAGACATCCTATAAGGAAACAGCTCCAGTACTTAGTAATGATGACCATCCCTCCTGCCATGTCTAAAAGTCAGTACCCTGTGCTTTCTCCTATTAACCTTGTGAACTTGGGCATTCTGAGGCAGTGTAGCAACTGCCTCATGTACACAGACAACCCTCTCCTCTTAGCTCCCAACATTCAGACTTGTGAGAGATACATTTATATCTCCAAATTGGAAGCCATGCACTCTCCAGCAAAGACCGGAATAGCTGGTCAAGCAGAGGTGGTCACCAACTGCACCACACCACATGGAACATATAGCCTCCAGAACACCCACCATCACAGCCCTCACATAAAAACACAAACCACACACCCACCTTCATTGAGACTCTCAATAGAAATCTACCCAAACAGCAGAGACCTCCAAGGCAGAAATGCACTCAACCACCAAAACACAGCACAAACCACAAGACACATAGCTCACCTACACAGTGTGCCCCTCAACCTAAGCCCCTAAGGCAAAACAGCTTGCCCAATACAATAATCATAGGTGACTCAATAGTGAGCCCACTCACTAGGTTGAATAAGGAGAAGGTAACAGTCAGCTGTCTATCAGGTGCAAGAATCTGACACATAACACACGCACTCATGTCACTCCACAACAAGTACAAGTATGACTCTGTCATTGTCCATGTGGGTCTGAATGACCTGTGATGCACCTCCCTGGACTACATGAAAAGAAACATGGTGGAGCTCTTGGATTATGTGGCCCAGGCAGGTATGACCCTAGCCTTGAGCAGCATCCTACCATCACCCAGAATGATACCGCAGTACAAACAGAAAATGATTGACTTCAACAATTGGCTAAGTTTCTGGTGTCACTCTAAGGGGATCCAGTATCTGTCTGCTTGGGATGACATGATTGACAGACCTCGATGCTTTGCCAGAGATGACCTGCATCTGTCACCCCTGGGTTTTCGGGTACTGGCTAAGACTCTTGCCACTCTTATAGTGCTTTTTTATACAGTGTTCCAAAGACCAAATTACCACCATAACTGCTATAAATAAATAAATGAAATCTGAGGGTCATGCTGCTCAATGATAGAAGTCTAAATCTCAAGATGCACTCACTCAAAGCACTCCTCAAAATGCAGAACACTGAGATTTGTGCTGTAACAGAGACCTGTTTTTTTAAAGCAGCAGAAAGCACCCCTGCACTACCAGGCTATAACTCATTCCACACCTTTCGGCCCCAGAACATGGACTAAAGCTCCAAAGGCAGTGGTGTCTCCATATTCATAAAGGATATGCACACCTCCAAACTAGTAGCACAGCATAATGCATCTGAGATACTCCAGGTACAACTAACATTGGGTAAGACAGCGATTCAGGTCGTAGCCTGCTATAGGTCCCCAACCATGTCCCAAGACTCTCACTCTACATTCCTAAGCACTATTAAGCTCTAACCCAGCAGTCTCATACTAGGTGACTTCAACTACCCCTCCATCAACTGGGAAAACAACTCATGCACCAATGCACTGGCCCAACGCTTCCTGGAATTCATCAGTTCCAATGCCCTGGACCAGTTCATTCTTACCCCCACTAGAGGAAGCAACATCATTGACCTGGTTATTACTAACATGGACAACCATTCTTCTACACCAGTAGTCAATTCCTCCCTGGTTAGATCCAACTACAAACTTATCACCATGGGAATCCACATCTCACCCACACACTCCCGCAAAGGTATCCACCATGAAAAATTTCTCCAAAGCTGACTTTGGACTCCTAAAAACAGATGTGGCTAACTTCACGGCACCCATGCCAATGGAAAATAGATGCATGACTGCCAAATCATACACCAATGCACTGTACAAACATGTACATAAATGCATGGAACCAGCCATACCCAACAGAACCAAGATGCTCTCCTCCAAAAAAAGAAAGCCAATGTGGTGGGCCTCTGCCATTAATAAACTCTACAACAGAAGGAAAAAAAACTGTTGCAGAAAATGGTGAGGTCCCAAGACTGGAAAAATTCCCTTATTAGCCTCAACAAAAAGTTGAGATCCCTCATCAAAACTCCAAAGCCAGCAATAAAGACAGAATTGTGGCAGACACTAAAAACAACCACAAAGCCTTCTATAGTTATATCAAGAATCTCCACGGCAATACTCAGATTTGCTCTGAGTTACTGCACAATGGTACCTCCTATACTGAGTCAACAGATATTGCCAACATACTGGCCGACAGATTCAGTGCCAACTTTAACCCTCCCACCCCACCCCCCCCCCAAAGGACCGATCTCAATACCGGAAAAATGCCAGGCACCCAGCATTACTGCAGCACAGGTTAAAACTGCATTGTCCAAGGCCAAGAATACAGCCTTTGTGGGACCCGACAATATCACAGGCTGTGTTCTACATGAATTATAAAGTGAATTGGCACCACATCTGTGTGCCCTGTTCACTCACAGCCTCACCTCAGGCTTTGTACCTACTGAATAGCACACTGCTACAGTCATCCCTCTCCATAAAAGAGGAGTGACTTCAGAACCGAGAAACTATCACCCTATTAGCCTGACAAGTCTGATGATATATAAGACTGTGGAACACATCATCATAGACCTAATTAACAAGGATATAGGGAATCTCCAAAATGAGAGTGGCCGCTGTGGAGCAGCAGTTAGTGCTGCCTCACAGCAAGAGGTTTTCTGGTTCGATTCTTGGCTGGGGTGCCTTCTGTGTGGAGTCTGCATGTCCTCCCTGTGGTCACATGGATTTCCTCTGGGTGCTCTGGTTTCCTCCCACATCCCACATCCCAAAGACATGCTGTAGGTGGATTGGACACTCTCAATTGGCCCTAGGTGTGAGAGTGTGCACGTGGGCCTTCTGTGGAAAGTTGGTCACTGGGCTGGCAACTTGACACTGCAAAACTCCACTGCCAATCGTTCTGCAGACCATTGTTCCACTGTGGTGACCCCTAACCAGGATAAGCCAAAAGGAGATGATGACAGGCAATCTCCAAACTCTAGATCCCATGCAATTTGGTTTTGTGAAAGGTAGATCATGCCTGCTCAGCCTGGTTGACTTCTTTTTTAAATCAATCACCAGAGGTGTGGATGATGGTAAGGCAGTTCATACAGCCTACCTCGATTTGGCTAAGGCCTTTGATACCATTTCTCACTCAGGAATTATTGATAAACTCACCAAACTAGGCATCAACCCTTATATCGCTAGGTGGGTTGCAAACTGGCTCACAGATAGAACCCACAGCGTGAAAGTAGCAGACTCCAAGTCAGACTGCCCACCAGTCATGACTGGAGTCCCATAGGGATCAGTCCTGGATTCTCTCCTGTTTGGCATCTACTTCTCAGAAGTCCAGGCCAACATGGAGGGACTCTGGCTGACCAAATTTGCAGATGACTGCAAGCTGGGAGCCATTATTAGCTCCCCAAGTGATGCAGAATTCCTACAGGAAGGCCTCACTAAGACCAATGACTGGTGTCAGAACCATGGCCTTAAGCTTAATGCCAAAAAAATGCATCATCATCCCCTTTGGGAAAAACTCATTTCCCACTATTTACCACATCGATGGGAGCCCACTGAACAATGAAGTCATTAAAAGAGATCTGAGGACACAAGTTGACAGCAACCTCTCCTTCGACCACCACATTGCCACTGTAGTCAGAAAGTCCTTCTATGTAGCACATCTCATTACCAAAGGTTTTGCATCCAGGAAGAAAAAGGTCATCATTTTTCTCTATTCTCCTCTCATTAGAGCAATCATCAAGTATAATGCCCCATTTGGCATGTACCTCACTAGACATCTGCAACAGTGAGAGAGGCCAGAAAAGTACCTCACAAAGAGGATCCTAGGCCTTAAACACATGTCCTACGTGGACAGACTAAAAAAACTCCAGCTATTCTCTGTCTCATATCGCCTACTAAGAGGCAATCTCTGCTTGACTTACAAAGCCATGTCTGACCCAGCTCTGTTAGAAATGCTAAAGCTAAAGAAATCCCAATCCCTCCACACCACATGCTCCAGAGACCTCAACTTCATTACCATAATCAACAGAATATAATGGAGGGACATATCCAAAACCCAGAGACTGCCCATGCTCTGGAATAGATTTCCCATACATGTCAATCAGAGCACCTCATTGGCCCTCTTCAAGAGAAATCTTTATGAGTGGAAGGCAAATATAAAGTTCACCCCTGGGATCAATCTAGTGGCTCTACTTGATAGAGGCACTGGGAACTAACATCGGGTGGCACAATGCCAGAGCACTTCTATGGGCTGGGCTTGTAAAGGCTCCATGGCCATTAGCCTAGTACACACCTATGAACCTATGTGTGTGTGTCTGTATGGGCACTCCAGGTGCAATTAGTGTGTAAGTATTGGCAAGAACACAGCCAAGCTCTGTGCTAGCTCTGTATCCTGCTGTGTCAGACAGGTGTGAGACATGCATGTTAAAGGTGACAGTTTATTGTCATCATTTCCAGCTGTGAGAACTGGTTCTGCCAGGAATTGCACTGACACGTCCATGCCCATAGCCAGATGTACTGCTGCTACCTGAGCATGACTGATGTCTGCTAGATGACCTGTCCTCATGAGTACACCTAGAACCACTACCTCATGGTCTGTCACATGTGGGTGTATACACCTCAGCCACTGATGGAGCACTGGAGGTAATGCCACTACAGAACATGATCAGACATGGCCACATTGGCTAGCATCAGGTAATGTGGTTGGCCTACATCCATGTGGATGCAGTCCCCCTCCCAGCAGATGTTCCATCACAGACACCATCCATTCCAATGTGTCATTCATCAGATCCATGAAATCGGCAACACAGTGGAGACAGTCACGTATGTCAGCCTGTGCGACATCTACAACTTTAAACATTTCCACCCCGGGCCCTATTGGAATATGCCTGTACCTCCATGATGGCCCTAAATATACACTAAGTGGCTTGGAAAGACACATCAGGATCAGGTGGAGGGTGGACAGCAGGCCTCCTCTGAGCACTTCTAACAACCCTCCTGCATGACATCTTACCCACACTTTGACTATGGCCAGAGTCAATAGGCAATAAAGCTGCAGTAACTACAATACCCTGATCAAGTGTCTAACCCTCCCCCTGTTCAATATCTGAGGGTTCACTGGAATAGGTTTCCATAGGCCTACTGGCTGTGTCCAATAGAAATACATGGGATGGCTGAATGTCAATGTCAGTTTTCAGATTCAACCTCTGCACCCATCAACTGTGCTTGGGTTTCACCACTGCAATACTCTGACATCAGGTGGAAAGAGTCCTACATTTCCACTGTCAAGATCACCTGTGATAATAACCAACAAACACAGGAAAGAAATCAAAACCTGCACTACTACAATGTAATAAATGCTAACAAGCTCACACTGGTGCCATCTTCACAGGTGCTACAGCAATATCAACACAGCCCTGACACCCACCTCACACTTACAGATAAATGCATATTTCTGTCAAATGCTCATCAGTACTGAAATAAAAACATTTGGCTTACTATGTGCAGATGACTCCACACTTGCTAGGGAGGATGGCCCTGGAAGAATGAGCTAGAATGTTTTGTTAACTTTATCAATTTACAAATAGGATACATCCCCCAAAAATTATTAAACCAATTTAACTATTGCCTTCAATATATTACTATACAAGAAATTATGAAAAATTGACACATGTAAGCTTACCTGGAGCTCCTTCTGGGACATACCTGTCCTCCCTGAAACAGCAGCACCAACATCAATCACATGCTATTATGTACTTCCCACTGGGCTCTATGGATCTCTGATAGTGGACAGAAAGTATTCATTTAGTGTTAGCGGTGGCTCTGTAGCAGGCCCCCTGGTAACCACTGCAGCTGCTCTCCTCTGGGCCAATGAAATCATATCAGTAGCCTTAAGATGCACCTGATCATATGTCCTGCCATAGCCCCCAACAGCATCGACGTCATTCAATTTCTGGTTCCAAATCTGCATTCTGTGAGATATATCCCCACATTCTCTCTCAAGCAGAAAGGCACCATGTTGCTGAAAAGCTTGGACAATGACATCATTCTCAAGTCACTGAATGGGGGCTTGGGGGGAATGGGTGCCATAGTGCTAGGTGACATAAAACACGAAAGAAGGATACTATACATAAATATCACATAAATAAAAGTCCTGCTTAGCTGTAACATATATTAGTTTTTCAGTATTACCCACTGGAGAAACAGAAAATTTTATTTATTAAAATATAAAAAAGGTTATGTGGTTGTAACATGTCACAGTCGCACAAAAACAAACGTTTGAGCCAAAAGAAGGACTAACCAGAGCAAACCTCTGTTAAAGAAGTTTTTGGTTGTGACAACACACAAATTGAACTTGACTCCCCCACCCCCAATGACATTTTGTACCAAACAAAGGAATAACACATCAGTCAATTGTTATGAGTGCTTTCTAAAAACTCTCACTGAATGTGTACACATTTACCACAGAAAAGTCATTTTTATGCAATTGACAGTCACCTCTACCTGTGCCCAGCACATCCGTTGAGGTGTCTATGGGCCATCCTAGAAGGCTAACACCATTGTGTTACTGACAGTATAGGACATTTACTTTTCATGGAAATAACAGAAAAGTTTAAGAGAAATAGTTGTAGCAATAATACTTGTGATGAAAGTTAAAGCTAATAAGGCTGTGCATCTGAAAAAGTAAAATGCCTTGACAAAAATGCCTATGCCATTAGTAAACTTCTAAGTGCAAAGACATAACAGTTGAATTTGATAATGCATATATATATATATATATATATATATATATATATGGGTCTAGGACTATTCACTGAAAGCACATTTCACTGAAACACATTTGACTGTCCACAATTCACTGAAAGCTCAATTCACTGAAAACACAATTCACTGAAACACATTTCACTGAACGTTATATATGGCCTTTTCCCCACTGTAGTGTGGTACTGGAGTTAGAATATATAGTCAGGGGGGTGTGGGGGGCACTGTTCCACACATTGGGGGGTGTGGGTGGCGTAGCCCCCCACCTATTTTAAATATTTTGAACTATACACATGGATACTTGCAATTTCAATAAATTACTCTTTTTTAAACTTAATATATATCCAAACTATGTGGGGGGGAGATGCCCCCCACACACCCCCCCTTACTATATATTCTAACTCCAGGGTCGCACTACAGTGGGGAAAAGGCCATATATAACTTTCAGTGAAATGTGTTTCAGTGAATTGTGCTTTCAGTGATTTGTGCACAGTCATTTGACTTTCATTAAAATGTGCTTTCAGTGAATAGTCCTAGACTTATATATACACACACACAAATATATATATATATATATATATATATATATATATATATATATATATATATAGGTTTACCTTTGATTGAATGAAAATGAGAAATACAAACGCATATATGCGAACTGGAAGTATGAAAAAACACATGCAACACATACTTCAATAAATCAGTGTGTCAATCAATCACAGCCCTTAAGGCCAAACACCATGCCTGATACACTAGTAATAGGTGACTCTATAGTCAGACACATTGATGTCCCGCTTACCAGGCTGAACAAGGAGAGGGTGACTGTGAGCTGCCTATCGGGAGCTAGGATCCGCCACATAACACACGCACTCAGGTCACTCCAAAGCAAGTACAAATATGACTCCGTCATTGTCCATGCTGGCGTGAATGACCTGAGACGTACCTCCCTGGACTACATGAAAAGAGACATAGAGGAGCTCTCTGATTATGTTGCCCAGGCTGGTATGACCCTGACCCTGAGCAGCATCTTGCCTTCACCAAGAATGATGCCACAATACAAACACAAGATGATCAGCTTTAATAATTGGCTCAAGTACTGGTGTCATTCTAAGGGGATCCAATGTCTGTCTGCCTGGGATGACATGTTGGACAAGACACGCTGCTTCCCAAGGGACGGCTTGCACCTGTCACCACTGGGCTTCCGGATATTGGCTAAGGCTCTTGCCACCCCCATAGTGCCTTTTTTAGGCAAGGCTCAAAAGACAAACCCACCTCCCTAGATAACAAAAATGAAAAAAAACTAAGGGTAATGCTGCTCAATGCCAGAAGTCTAAATCTCAAGATGCAGGCACTCGATGCACTCCTCAGTATGGAGAACATCGACATCTGTGCAGTAACTGAAACCTGGTTCAAGGCTCCTGAGCACACCCCAGCACTACCAGGCTATACCTAGTATCATGCTTTTCGGCCCCTAAACCCGGGCCGAACCACAAAGGGAGGGGGAGTGTCCATATTCATCAAGGACACCCACACCTCCAGGTTAGTAGCAACACATGAAGCATCGGAGACCATACAGGTGCAACTAACCAAAGGAAAAACTGCTATACAACTGGTAACATATTACAGACCACCCTCCCAATCTCAGGAAACCTACTCAGCCTTCCTGAAGACATTGGAAGATATGAATGTATCACAAAATACCATCATACTGGGAGACTTCAACTACCCTAACATAGATTGGGTATATTATTCTAGCCCTAACACCCTAGCCCAAAGGTTCCTGGAATTCATAAATTCAAATGCACTGGAACAACTAGTCACCTCTCCCACTAGGGGAGATAATATACTAGACCTGATCATCACAAACATGGGGACAAAATGCTGCACACCGGAGGTATACCCCTCACTAGTGATATCTGACCACAAACTAATCACCCTGGATATACATATCCCACCTCCACCCCCAGCACAAAAGACCACAGTGAAAAACTTCTCAAAAGCAAACTTCACTCTTCTTAAGACTGAGATGGTATCCTTTAAGCCCACTGGGCCAGTGGATACCACATCCCACAATGCTGAATCCTTCACAAATGCTTTCTATGGGCATCTACAAGAATTCATGGATCATGCAATCCCAAATAAATCCAAGTCCCTCTCCACCAAAGGCAAGCATCCTGTCTGGTGGACCTCAGCCATAAACAAATTGTATAACAAAAGAAGGAAGCTACTGCACGACAGAGCAAAATCCCATAAAGGGAAGACATCTCTGATCAACACTAGCAGAAAACTACGTTCTCTCATAAAAACATCCAAGGCAAACTTTGAGAGAAAAATTGCTAAGGACACTAAAGATAACCACAAAGCCTTCTTCAGCTATGTTAGAAACCTGGGCGGAAACCCTCAGATATGCTCAGAGTTAGTTCACAACAACAAAAATACACTGAACCCACAGATATTGCCAACATTCTGGCTGACAGGTTCAGTGCAAATTTCTCCCTCCTCACCCCCAAAAGAAGAAATACTTATCCCAGCTGAATGCAATCTCCTGTCATCTCAGATGTCCAGGTGAGAGCCCTCAGCAAAGCTAAAACACAGCATCAATGGGACCTGACGGTATCTCTGGTTGCGTGTTACGTGAACTCCAAGAGGAGCTAAACCCGCACATAAAAATGCTATTTAACCTTAGCCTTACTACAGGATATGTACCTGAACACTGGCGTACAGCAACAGTGGTCCCACTCCACAAAGGGGTACCTCTACAGACCCTGGGAACTACCGCCTCATAAGCTTAACCAGCCTGGTCTGCAAAGCTATGGAAAGAATCATTATGGAACTCATAAACAGAGACATTGGGGACCTACAGACACTTGACCCCACCCAGTTCAGCTTTGTAAAGGGCAGATCCTGCCTTTTGAACCTGGTTGACTTTTTTGAAACAGTCACTAGAGCCATTGATGAGGGCAAAGCAGTCCATGCAGCCTACCTGGACTTGGCTAAGGCCTTCGACACAATACCCCACTCAGGCATCATAGATAAGCTCAACAGCTTAAATGTAAACCCTTATGTCACTAGATGGGTTGCAAACTGGCTAAAGGACAGAACCCATAAAGTTAAAATCGCTGTAGCAATGTCAGACTCAAAGCCAGTTACAAGTGGTGTCCCACAGGGATCTGTCCTGGGACCCCTCTTGTTCGGCATTTATTTCTCAGATGTTAAAGCAAACATGGGAGGGTTGTGACTGACAAAGTTCGCAGATGACTGCAAACTAGGCGCCATAGTCGATACACCAGCGGACACATACATCCTACAAAAACGCCTCACAGAAATGGACAACTGGTGCCGGAGTCAATGCCTTAAACTGAATGCCAAAAAATGTATAGTCATCCCCTTTGGGAAAAACAAAGTACCCACAAATTATCACATAGACAGCAACCCACTGAGTACGGAAAAAGTAATCAGAGACCTAGGGACCCAAGTCGACAGCGACCTCTTATTTGATACCCACTTTGCCAAAGTGGTTAGAAAAACATTCTACCTTGCACACCTTATCATGAAGGGATTCACATCCAGATCCAGGGATGTCATTGTACCCCTATACTCCTCCCTCATCAGACCCATGATTGAGTACAATGCCCCATTTGGTATGTACCTCACCCGGCATTTGCAACAGCTGGAGAGACCACAAAAGTACCTCACCAAGAGGATCAAGGGTCTCCAACATATGTCTTATTCTGCCAGATTAAAGAAACTCCAGCTCTATTCAGTAGCATACCGCCTGCTCAGAGGTGATCTCTGCCTGACGTACAAGGCCATGTCCAATCAGGAACTGATGGACATGCTCCACCTCAAAATACAAAAAGAATACTGTGACTATCTAGACATAAGGATGTATATGAAGAATGGTAATATTGAATCAAATATTTTTCGTAAAAAAACATATTCTAATAGTTACTTGCACTATGAAAGTGCCCATCCGCATTTCCAGAAGAAAAACTTGGTGAAGAGATTAGAGTCATTAAGGAATTGTTTTTAGAAAGGGGTTACCCACAGAAAGAATTAGATTTAGTACATCAAGAGGTGGTTAACAACAGGGACACTAAATATAAACCGATACTTCCTAATGGTTTAAACAACAGATTAAGTGAACCAAAGTCCTTAAACAACAAAAAGGATGCATTTATTATACCTTACAATGTTAATTCAAAGGCAATAGTCACAATTTTAAATGACACTTGGAATTGTGTGTTCAATAATAAGAAAGAATTTAAAGATATTTTAGGCCCATGTCCTAGGATTACTTATAGCAGGGGAATAAACTTAAAGGAGATTTTTGAAAGTAGTGGTAGTGTGCATAGATTTAACACATCAAAAATGACAAAATGTGGGTTTTGTAAAAGTTGTAAATACATTAATGATGGACCTTATTCTATGGTCAATGGATATGGGAGAATACTCCAATGTCCGGGACATTGCAACTGTAACACAAAAATGGTTGTTTATTTAGCTAGCTGTATTTCATGTCCCGGATTTTATGTTGGAAAAACTAAGAGAAAATTAAAAGAACAAATTATGGAACATATAAGAGACATTAAACATAAAAAAGAAACCAATGCCCTTTATGTTCATAGTACCACATGTAGCAATTTTAAAAGATTTATATTATTCATTATAGACAGAATTTACAACCCCTGGGAAAAGGAAGGTGACCTTGACAACTTATTATTGACAAAGGAGTGTTTGTGGCAACTTAGATTAAATGCCAGTGTAACACCAGGACTAAATGGACATATTAGTATTGCCAGTGTTTTGAAGTACAAATCAATGTGCATATGAATCTGTTTACACTTATTAGAATATGTATGAAATGTATTTTTGTTTTTTAACATTATGTTATACATGTTACTATTTATAGAATATATTATTTATACATTTTTATGGTTATTTGTGATATTAATATAATAGAAATAATTTATTATTTTATGAATTTATATACACATTTGCACATATATTTATATATACATATATATTTTTTACTACAACTGTATATATTAATTAATCAATTTTTTTGTCATTATAAGTACATTATATTTATAAATATTTATGGTTTGAACAAATAATTTTTAATGCATGTATATATGTATATTTTAATCATTATATTTATATCCATATATAACATATATTAAGAATGCAACATTATATAGTATAATTCACCTATCATTTATTTGAATTAATTATTTGAATTATTTGAATTACACTCAAAGTGACTTTTACTATTTTCACAAATGGAAAAGACATTTTAAAATATTTTATGTATTTGTGACATTAACAAGCTTTATGAAATTTATTATATAGCTTGCATAAGTAGTTATGTATGTACATTGAACACACAGCGTTATGCCCTCTTGAACTGTATTATTATGAATTTTATACTCACATTTTTGAGCTAAGGTCCTACAATTCAACATAAGTTAATTTTAGGTGTTGCTCTGCAATTATGTTATTATTCAATTAATGAATTTATTTGCTTAACTATAAAAGGTTGGTGTTAAGACAGTATACTTGTACTCTGAAGAAACCCGACTATGTTTAGCGGGTGAAAGCGCTTAGTATTTGTTGTTGTTTAAAGTTATTTTGCTATTGGTTTTTATTCTTAAGAAGTGTGTGCAATAAAGCCTCTGGATTACCCAGGACATCGCATCTTGTTTTACCAGTGTTTGCTCCGATTTTGTGTCATACCCTAACATAGATTGGGTACATTATTCTAGCCCTAACACCCTAGCCCAAAGGTTCCTGGAATTCATAAATTCAAATGCACTGGAACAACTAGTCACCTCTCCCACTAGGGGAGATAATATACTAGACCTGATCATCACAAACATGGGGACAAAATGCTGCACACCGGAGGTATACCCCTCACTAGTGATATCTGACCACAAACTAATCACCCTGGATATACATATCCCACCTCCACCCCCAGCACAAAAGACCACAGTGAAAAACTTCTCAAAAGCAAACTTCACTCTTCTTAAGACTGAGATGGTATCCTTTAAGCCCACTGGGCCAGTGGATACCACATCCCACAATGCTGAATCCTTCACAAATGCTTTCTATGGACATCTCCAAGAATTCATGGATCATGCAATCCCAAATAAATCCAAGTCCCTCTCCACCAAAGGCAAGCATCCTGTCTGGTGGACCTCAGCCATAAACAAATTGTATAACAAAAGAAGGAAGCTACTGCACGACAGAGCAAAATCCCATAAAGGGAAGACATCTCTGATCAACACTAGCAGAAAACTACGTTCTCTCATAAAAACATCCAAGGCCAACTGTGAGAGAAAAATCGCTAAGGACACTAAAGATAACCACAAAGCCTTCTTCAGCTATGTTAGAAACCTGGGCGGAAACCCTCAGATATGCTCAGAGTTAGTTCACAACAACAAAAATACACTGAACCCACAGATATTGCCAACATTCTGGCTGACAGGTTCAGTGCAAATTTCTCCCTCCCTCACCCCCAAAAGAAGAAATACTTATCCCAGCTGAATGCAATCTCCTGTCATCTCAGATGTCCAGGTGAGAGCCGCCTCAGCAAAGCTAAAAACACAGCATCAATGGGACCTGACGGTATCCCGGGTTGCGTGCTACGTGAACTCCAAGAGGAGCTAAACCCGCACATAAAAATGCTATTTAACCTTAGCCTTACTACAGGATATGTACCTGAACACTGGCGTACAGCAACAGTGGTCCCACTCCACAAGGGGGGTACCTCTACAGACAGTGGGAACTACCGCCTCATAAGCTTAACCAACCTGGTCTGCAAAGCTATGGAAAGAATCATTATGGAACTCATAAACAGAGACATTGGGGACCTACAGACACTTGACCCCACCCAGTTCGGCTTTGTAAAGGGCAGATCCTGCCTTTTGAACCTGGTTGACTTTTTCGAAACAGTCACTAGAGTCATTGATGAGGGCAAAGCAGTCCATACAGCCTACCTGGACTTGGCTAAGGCCTTCGACACAATACCCCACTTAGGCATCATAGATAAGCTCAACAGCTTAAATGTAAACCCTTATGTCACTAGATGGGTTGCAAACTGGCTAAAGGACAGAACCCATAAAGTTAAAATCGCTGTAGCAATGTCAGACTCAAAGCCAGTCACAAGTGGTGTCCCACAGGGATCTGTCCTGGGACCCCTCTTGTTTGGCATTTATTTCTCAGATGTTAAAGCAAACATGGGAGGGTTGTGGCTGACAAAGTTCGCAGATGACTGCAAACTAGGCGCCATAGTCGATACACCAGCGGACACATACATCCTACAAAAAGGCCTCACAGAAACGGACAACTGGTGCCGGAGTCATGGCCTTAAACTGAATGCCAAAAGATGTATAGTCATCCCCTTTGGGAAAAACAAAGTACCCACAAATTATCACATAGACAGCAATCCACTGAGTACAGAAAAAGTAATCAGAGACCTAGGGACTCAAGTCGACAGCGACCTCTCATTTGACACCCACTTTGCCAAAGTGGTTAGAAAAACATTCTACCTTGCACACCTTATCATGAAGGGATTCACATCCAGATCCAAGGATGTCATTGTACCCCTATACTCCTCCCTCATCAGACCCATGATTGAGTACAATGCCCCATTTGGTATGTACCTCACCCGGCATTTGCAACAGCTGGAGAGACCACAAAAGTACCTCACCAAGAGGATCAAGGGTCTCCAACATATGTCTTATTCTGTCAGATTAAAGAAACTCCAGCTCTATTCAGTAGCATACCGCCTGCTCAGAGGTGATCTCTGCCTGACGTACAAGGCCATGTCCAATCAGGAACTGATGGACATGCTCCACCTCAAAAAATCCAAATCCATCAGAACCACGAGAGCTAAAGACTTAAACCTTGGCACAAATATGAATAGGACATACTGGAGGGATAGATTCATAACCCAGAGGCTTCCCATGCTCTGGAACAAGATCCCAGTTCATGTTAGGCAGAGCCCCTCACTGACTCTCTTCAAGAGAAATCCTGATGAGTGGATGGAAGATCGTACGTT
Source organism: Protopterus annectens (assembly GCF_019279795.1). NCBI lineage: Eukaryota > Metazoa > Chordata > Ceratodontiformes > Protopteridae > Protopterus > Protopterus annectens. Next base: position 255,550,182 of record NC_056733.1, read on the forward strand.
TACCCCAGGGGTCACATCTGTGTCACTACTAGACAGGGGCACAGTAAACTAATTCTATTATATAAGGGGACCTTCACTGTGTCACTACTAGACAGAGGCACAGTATTCTAAATCTATTCTGTGCATTTTATACCATTTTATGGGGTGGCAAAAGCCATATCACTATGGCTAGGCTTACAAATGCCCCAGGGCAGATAGCCTAGTACTAAACTATGAAACTATGAAACTATGAAAGAATGCATTCCGAAATGTCGAAAATGACATAGCGAAATTTAGAATTTGCTTATTTTCGAACCCGTGTAAATATACAATCCCAATCATGCAGTAAAGTGATACGATGAGTCTGACACACCAACGTGCATTCCCATAGAGTAGGACATGTATCTGTAGTCCCAAACAACACAATCCAGTAAATTGACGCCGTTACTGTAACATAATCAAAAATAAGGCATCCCATGTGCCATATTAGCATTCCTGTATCTAAGATCAGCATAAGGAGATGATTTCCAGATCTACATCTTTGCTATTTCCTGTGCTTTTCGAATGAGCAATGCTTTGCAACTAAGCACACAAAGCCTCTTGAAGTGAACTGTGCCCTATTGCATAACAGCCGTTCGAAGGCTGTTTCCTTGTCCATTAGCCTCTTTCTCGGTGGTGAAGCTGGAACACACAATTTATGCAGTACATGCTTGTCATCAACATGGTTTTGCTCAAGTTGAATGGCATGTAATACATCCAGCAAATACAACTGCTTCTTACCCATCAAACTCCTCAATCTCCTGTGCCACCGCTGCGCCGTGTTTTGGCTACGCAGATAGCCCATGGTGCATGTATCGATTTGGTTCCAAAAAGCGATGTCAAATGTGGGGGGAAATCTCTCTGTTGTGCAATCTCTCATTCCATACCGTCTCGGCCTGCCAAGTATATTATTTTCCCTAAAAAAAAGTGCATAGAGCTGTACCACTTTCAGGCATGTTGGACTCAATTTCACTAAATGTGGAAGCTACATCCCCTGGGCCATGAATGCCAATGCTGGAATCTCCTTACAGATCATAGCGAAGCTTGTATCACTTCCAAATGTTGCTGCCAAGTGCAGCTTCTGGATCTGGCGCCAGACTATTTGGCAAAGGTGAAACCAGCAACCTTTAGCTGATATAGTAGGGAGATGTTTCTTAATATAATTTAGTGGTGCCCTCTCGAAGTCAGTCAGCACCATGTTTGGCATCAGGGTTAGATTGTGATCCACACACAATTGGAGCACTATGCTCCAGAACAGATCATAGCACTGTTCTGTCTTGCTTGGCAAAATGCCGTACACAACTGGGCAGAACTTCCTGCTGTTTGCACTGTGAAGAGCACAATGGATACTGTATATTTGTTGACATTCAGATGTACTTATGGGGAATGTACCATCAGCCATGATGTACTCTGAATTGCAAAGCATTTTCAGGTTCTCAGGTGTGGTTATCACTATGACATGGACCTGATTTATCTCATCAATGGTACTGTGATGCACTATAAAGGACCCTGACTTTATGGGAATCATGTCAGACCTAAGAACCCTTAATGACTTCATGGCCTTAAAAGACTCTGCCTTTCTGTTGAACCTATGCCTCGTTATACTCTGCTTCAAGGCACTTGTATTAGGCAGTTCGTTGACAACATCTGAGGAAGTGGTGGCCAGTACCTCTGAGACCACCTTACAGGGGTCCTCAGTAGAGTGCTCTGCCCTCCTCTTCAGCTCGTCCCATACCCTAAACACCTCTGTCTTCACCACATCAGGGGCATGGTAGTGTTCTGTGCTCTTTAGCAAAAGTCCTCAGGGTCACTTTCAGTCACACACCTGCCCTTACATTTGTCTCTATTTTTTTTTATGCAATACCAATATTGCTTGTCATGGAATGTTTTCTCTTTGTAATATTGGTAACATTCAACAACTAACAGCTGTCTCCCTTTTTGTGTAGTGCTCATACCGTAAACAGCATTCAACACACCAGGCTTGTATGGAACTGTACCTGCATATTCCTAAATAAAACAAAATACACTTATTAACACACTGCTGGGCCAATTTACTTTGTAATTACAATTTTCTGAATTCTGATTCTCACCTGCATGACTACCTCGTACAATCCGGACATGTTGGCATAGTAGAACAGCAGTCAGGGAAGCAACACAGAGGCAGAACAACACCTCACTCACATTTTTAATATCGCAACACCAACTTACATCGCATTTAAATGTGCGAAACTTAATTGCACAAATTCAGTTTGTTTTCACCTATGCTGTGGTTCACCCTATATCTATTCGACATTATGGGATCTTGAAAAGATACTTCCGACCAAGTAGATTTCGCACTTATGACTTTCATCCAATCAAAGGTAAACCTATATATATATATATATATATATATATATATATATATATATATATATATATATTACTTACAAATTTACATGTCTTCGAATCATACATTGCTGACCCCACTTCAGCGAAACAGCATTAAACTGATAAGCACGGACTACCAAACTTTTTTCCCTGGGAAATTAGCCAATTGGCCACCAGGCTGAACTTTGCCCTTTTCCCAGTGTAGTGCGACCCCAATGCCACTTTGCACCAAACAAAGGAGTAACACATCCGTCAATTATTATGAGTGCTTTCTAAAAACTCATTGAATGTGTACACATTTACCACAGAAAAGTCATTTTTATGCAATTGCCAGTCATCTCTAGCACTTTTGTAGAGGTGTCTATGGGCCATCCTAGAAGGCTAACACCATTGTGTTACTGCCAATATAGGACATTTACTTTTATTATTTATTATTTTATTTTTATTTAACATTTGTTTACCAGGGAAGTCCAACTGGACAGCAGTCCTTTTTCAGCGGTGGCCTGAGGATAAAAGCTCCACTTATAGGTAGTAAGAATTACATAATAAAGAAACACATAGTTCTTTATACAATTAGAGTAAAAATATAAAAATAAAAGCACATTTTATGCATAGTTGTTAATTGCACTATAGCAAATAGATAGTCAAGATATGTAGGTAATATATACCTGATGAGATACATAGTCAAATTATTTTGTGGTTAGAGCAAATAAATATGTTTTGAGACATTCACAATACATATGTAGAGAGTTAAATGCTGGGATCTTACTGATGTCTAAAGGTGGGTAATTTTGACTCAAGCATGATTCTGAATGGTTCAGAGAGATAAATTGTGCGTGGATGGCACTAAGTTAGTATAGTTTGGGTAGATAAGTTGCAAGGTAGTCAAAGTTTAGTAATGCTAACAGTGGAGTTAGCCAGGTTGGTTACAAGGGTAAAGCCATGTGTCATATAAATGTTGTTTTAGCAGGATTTTAAACTGTGTCAGAGAGTTACTATTGGTTATAGTAGATGGAAGGTTGTTCCAAGTTTTAGAAGCATAACAGGTGAAAAAAGATTCACCTGCTGAGTTGTTGGCTTTTGTAACATCTTGGAGGAGTTTGCTGTTTGAACAAAAGGATCTAGTGGAAGTGTATTGTCTTATAAGATTTTGGAGAGCTGGGGTGTTATCCGGTTTGTGCAGGAGCTTGAAGGCAAATGTTACTTGGTTGAAGTGGAGTAGATGAGGAAGTTGTAGCCAATTTAGTTGTTTAAGTGATATACAGTGGTGAGTTTGGTAAGGGGCATCTGTTGCAAATTTGTCTATTTTATTGTAACATGAGTTTAATTTGGAGAAGTTGGCTTTGCGGAGGTTGGTGAGTATAGGGGAGGCATATTGCAGGGTTGAGAGGAGGTGAGTACGAGCAATAGTAGCTTTAGTGCTGGCAGTTACAAATGACTTATTCCTGTATAATAGACCTAGTTTTTTGTCTACCTTTTTTATGACTTTAAAGATGTGGGTATCATATTTGAGGTTATTGTCAATTTTGACTCCCAACAGTTTGGTATGAATGGTGGGGAGGATGGCAGTTTTCTTTTTGGAATGGATTGTGAAGGTCAGAGAGGGAGAGGGGGTTCTGGATGGGGAAAATAGAAGTAGTTTAGTTTTGTTGGGGTTTAATATGAGTTGGGAATCCGTGAGCCAATTTTCCACAGACAGAAAGTAATCTTGAGTTATGGTATGTGGGTCTTGTAGGGAGGAGGCTGAACATATCAGGGTGGAGTCATCTGCATATTGTATTACTGATGCATGAAGTGTATTGGAGTTGAGCTGATTGGTGAAGAGAAGGAAAAGCAGGGGGCTAAGGATGGAGCCATGTGGCACCCCTATACAGATTGGGAGGAATGATGAAAGTTGCTGCCACAGGACGGCTTGTTTATGCCCTGAGAGATAACTATGGAACCAGGACAGAGATGAGTTACTGAGGTTAAATTTGGTGAGGACTTCAATTAGTTTATTGTGATCCATCATATTGAAGGCTTTGGATAAGTCTAAAAATAAGGTAGATAAATATTGCCCTCTGTTTCTATGACTATTAACCATATTAGTAAAGGCCATGAGAGTAGTTGTGGTGTGATGGGGTCAAAATCCATGCTGAGTGTTAGATAGGAGCTTGTGGGTGTGAAGAAAGTCAATGAGTTGGGAATGTACGACTCTCTCTAATATTTTGGATAGGGGAGACAAAATAGCTATGGGGCGATAGTTG
>NC_056733.1:255559812-255617312 GCF_019279795.1 Protopterus annectens
AGGCAGAGCTGCATTGCTGCAAAGAATACTCATAAATGGTTGTTTTATCAGCCATTGCACTAAATCTGTAATTAACACATGTAAAAAAAACTGTATAAGTGTCATTTGTCTTGTTAATACTGTGGATGAAATAGAACTTGCTTATATGCACAATGATTTTCATTCTTACTGCAAAGCTGTTTCTTTGGCAAAGAGGGATACAGCACTCTTTCTGTCTTTTGTAGGTTCATTGGTGTGACAGATCAAATTCAGCACTGTGTAAAAATCTTTGATGTATACTAAAATTTCTTTTGTAATGTTTATGTTTTTTTTATATACGTTCCTATCCCTATATGTTACTATTTGCGTGGTATGAGACTTAGCACAAATACAGTTAAAAGGATAAAACAAATACATTTCATGTAATGAGTTCTATGAGTAAGACTACATAAACTACATCTGTGAATCACATTTGTGGGTAGCACACCTGTTATGCATGATGAACCATGCAGTATATGCTAACTATAGAGTATGGTTCACTTCCCACATTTGCCTTTTAAGGATAAAACCTAATAAACACTGTTCACAAGGATAAAACCAGATGAGCTTTGGCTGTTGCATTTATGTGGCACTTAACTTCATGCAAACATGGTCTAATGGCCCAGACACAAAGCAGACAGTAGTCAATTTCAGAATTGATACATTGTTGCATTTTTTACTTACCATCAGGCAAACCCATTAAGTGGCATTGCACAATGGTCAGCAACCTTCCACAACACCTGCAGGTCCAGACCACCAGCAGACAGGAAGTAGACAGTAGACTATTTCAAAATAGATACATTGTATTCCATGTGGTTTGCCACCACGCAAACACACTAAGCAGTGCTGCACTGTAGTCAGCACACATACAGAGTAGTGAATGTGAAGATATACAGCTTCTTCCTATTTTCCCTGTGGCAGTAGCTGTAAGTTAAGGGTCATAGTATAGGTGAGCCTGGGTTCTAATCTAGCTAAGCCCAAAGTTTTCATACTGATGTTCCACTTTACTTTATATAAAAATTAACAGTTGAAAAATTCCTACACATAGGAATGAGAATCTATAGCATCTGCATTGAGCATACCCAGGATATCAGAGATATATTACATGTGGAACTGTAGGTATCAGTACAATTATGGTTGCTCAATTACACAGTTAGAGAAGAGAGATGGAATAATGCTTATCCACTCACTTTTATAAAAAATAAAACAATGTAAACATAATTATGAATAATAAGGAAGTGTAGCACCAGAGTTCATATGAATTATATGTGTGACTTAGGATATACTGAAAGTTATGATTCTGTAATTATAATTGTCTTTTCTAACCTTGGCTAGACTTCAGACTTCAGTGATATTCATACAGACATGAATTTATAAACCAGACCTTGTAAGGTCATACACATATATAATTAACTTCTCAGTCTGTCATGTGCATTTATATATAATTAATAAGCATGTCTAATAAGCAGTTCTACTGTGGCAAGGATGACAAATCACCTATGTGGAAGAATATGTTTTGTCTATGTTGCATAGGTTTGAATCCTACATTGTACAAATTAATTTTATCACTGCATAAAGCCACACAAAAAAATGTGTCAGGTCATATAATTTATACCCCCAATACACGTCTGAAAAGTTAAATCAACTACCAGGTACAGCAGCATCCAAACCCAAAACTAATGCCAGTTGTCACAAATTCCTTCTTATTTCATACACTGCTTTCATCTCAGTTTGACATTGTTGCTCTCCATTTAACATTGCAAGGCTGGCATGGTTGTTTGGGTTTGTGCACTAATACTAAAAATGACAACATGAATTGGAGGGAAAGCATTGTTAGCTATTGCTGTTTTCCCTGATCAGGCAAATTTCTTGAAGCCCCCCACATTTAGGTGTGTATGGCCAAGCACCCACCCGAGTGGGTTTGAAATACTGCAGTGTGTGAGACAGGGAAGTGATGGCCAACTAGTTCACACATTCGCTGAAATGAATATTTGATGAATGAGCATTTGATAATTAGGGTTCAATGATTACCCATTTGATTAAACTTTCACTTGATGGCTAAACACAGACCCATCTGCACCAATTCCCATCACTTCTGGGACCCAACCTGGCAGTACTGCCTCTGTTGCCACTGCGCTACCTGGGCCCTCTACATCAGGTAGCTTTATCCCAGCAGCTGGTGCAGTGGTAGCCTCTTGGAGTAGTGGCAAAGATGGGGATTTTGTCACCCACCAGAAGATGCCAGGTTGGTGAATAGGGTCATTCACAGCACCATTGATGCAAGAGTATGCTGAATGGAGATATTTTCTTTATTATGTTGTTTATTTTGGTATGTACATAAATAGATGAATACATCAGGCATTCAACAGCCAGTGGATTAAGGGGACAGTGATGACAGTTCTGCAGGTGAGGACTAGATTCTCACTGTCCCCATGTTTTATGGGCATGGGCGTCTGATTTCCCCTCCCTACACCCAATCATGGTGTCCCTTAAACTGTTGTGTCCCTCACCATCCCTGTGTTTTGTCTTGTTTGTTCTGTTTGTCTGTATCACCTTCCTCCCCTACTCTACTTACCTAACCTAGAAATACATATGTCCCTTTCCCAAACTTCCTCTCTTACCAAAGTAAAAAACAAAAGTTGGGCACTTGTCCCACAAAAAATATTGTCCCATACATAGCTCTCCACTTTGCTCAGGTGTTTTTTCGACACTCTTGATTTGGTCCAGTTAGTTATACAACATGATTGTGTTGTTGTTACCCCTCTTTGTTGAGGTGACAGTCCAAATTCAGCTAATATCCTATACATATTTTCATTTTACACTGTTGTAGAAGTGGATAGCTATGGCTCTTTCTTCCCTCCCACCTGCACACTCCTATATTGTTTTCCCTTTGTTCTTCCTCCTGCTTGCCACCCATTTCCCCATTTCCCTGTATACCCCCATTTTAACACCTTTAATCTGGTCAAAAAAATAGAATCACACACCACACATAAGTGAAAACAATCCAATGAAGCCCTTCATTTTTTGTTTTTGTTCTCTGTGTTTGTGCAGAGTTCGGCATACTGCTCCAATGCTGAGCGATAGAGAATGGATCTTCAGTGATACAGTTACTCTGCACAATGCTGCTTAAACATACTGTGCTACGGTAATACACAGTGAAAGTAGAATAAAGAATTATTTCACTACATTGTGCATAAATATTTAAAAGTATTAGATGTACCTGGATTTGAACCCTGGATCATGTGTGCTCAAAATAAGTATCTTGATATACTTACACCTGCTGCCACAGAGTCAGCTAAGCAGCAGCTGGTTTCTTACACTCAGTACTATCCAAGTGCTAACTGGCACACCTTCTGCTTAATGTGCTTGCGTGGAGTGAGCAAAACAATAGAACTCTCATAATTTTATCAATGAAGCACAAAAGAACTCTTATAATTGTATCAATGAACCACAGGCTCATATATACTCATTGCTTAACTATGTGACTTAACTATTTAACTTAACTACTATTCTAAAGACATGTTTCTGGAGCATTTCTCCCCGGGCCTCCGCTGAAAACAGGATCTGTGGAACCTAGTCGGACCTTCCCAGTCAACAAATGTTAAATAAATAAATAAATGTGCAAGTAATATAAATGTGTATCTTGCATGCGCAAACACTTCCATCGCACAAACCAGCTGCTCATCACCGTGCTATGGAAAGTGCACATTAGCATCTACTACTTATATTTACTGCCCATTTTGTCTTCATCCCATGAAAGTACATGGAAAAACATAACCAAAGTGAAGGAACTTTTTAAGGAAAGAACATATATTTACACTATAGTTATGTGTTGCCTGCACCCATGCACTTGAAACTTGGTATCACAGTACTCGATGCCAAAATATCACATACACTGCAGAAATAAAAAAAAAATGGTTTCATATATACCATGTACATCTTTATACTGACAATACACATTCAGATTTTGCAATACTTATAGTAATGTGGACAACTGTTTCCATATACTTTGTAAAGCTTTCTCTTAAAGTATACCTGCACATTGGAAAAAACAACAGCAAGTACCACACTTTGCGCACTCATCAATCTGATAACATGCAGATCTTTAATATCTTGACAGTTGTACATGGCTAGCCATCCATTTCATACAAGTCTCTCAAACTCCAGTGATGATGTCACCCACAATAAATGGTAAGACAGCATTGTAAACATCAGACTAGTGTTATGGCACTTGTGTTGAGTACTGAGTTCTGTATCTGGTTAGTAAGGGGTTCTAAACTCACTGTGGTCAACTTGTGTGTGTCTAGTTAGAAGAATGTAACTGCATATTCTACAGTCATCAGTACAATCCCAGGAAGTACCAATATTCTGACAGTTGTACATGCCTACACCTCCATTTAATTCAAGCCTCGCAACATCTTCTCTCTAACATCCAGTGATGAGGTCATCTACTATAAACTGTCCCACAGCATTATAAAAGTCAGACTTGTGGTGTGGCACTTGAGTTAAATACTGAGTTCTCTAGTTGGTGTACTAAGGTATGAGTTCTGTTCTCACTACAGTCAACTAGTGTGTGCTTGTTCAGTTGGTTGGCATTCAAGAGACTATTTTACACACTGCTATTACCTTCCTCTTCTCAAGACACCGCTGATGTCATCATTTATAATATGTTGTCCAACATTGTAAAAGCCAGACTTGTGCTGTGGAACTTGTTTTACGTACTCTACTTTGTAAATACTTAGGTAGGGGTTCTACTGTCACTGCAGACAATAATCACTATGGTGGTAATTTTATAACAATATGTGACTCCACAGGTGTGTCAAAACCTACTCCAAACATCTCATGTAGTATACAATGATGATGTCATCCTGTATAACATGCACTCTGACAGTATTCAAGACAAACCTGTGCTGTGGCAGTAACATTAATTACTGTCTTTGCAAGCTACTTTACCTACACATATAGGGGTTCTAATCTGACAGCAGGCAACATGTGCGTCTATATATACACCTGTCATTTTTGAGACAATGTACACATGGATATGACTCCACATACATGTCCTACACTCCTCCCAACATGTTCTCCTCAGCATGCAATGATGCTATCATACCCCATAAAGTGCAATGTGACAGTGTTCCACTCAGACATATGTGGTGTTGCTACTGTGACAATACATGGCATTTGTCTTCTATACGTATCCAGGTGTAAAATTAAACTCAGGCCCAGTCTACTGCTGTGTGTGTGTGTGTGTGTGTTGTGTGTGTGTGTGTGTGTGTGTGTGTGTGTGTGTGTGTGTGTGTGTGTGTGTGTGTGTGTGGTGCTACATTATGCTCATTGTCCTATTCTTTGGAATCGCTCTTCATTTCACTATTTCACTACCACTTGGGGAACCTTCTACGTAGCACCAGGCATCCACCATCCTCCTTTTTCCTCTGGCCACATGAAATCCTTCCCTTAGAGGAGTGGAGGATATCCTCGTGTCAAATATGCATATACACATCAGAGTGCTTACATGGGCCTCTGCAACCCATCTCCAGAACACTGCATTTGTGATTGCTAATTCTATCATGGTGTGTTGCACATGTCCCATATGGACAGTGACAGGATGTAATGCAATCCAATAAATATACACATACACGCAATACTCCTACTAACATCCATGATACAGATATAGGGATTTTTTTTCAGGGTATAATGGCTAGGATTTTATGTGATGGTGGCCATTAGCCTAAAAATGTCCTATGACTCTATGAACAGTTATTGTGTCAGTGTTCCTGTCATTGACATGTGCTATATTGAGGTGTGGATGTACAGTATGTAGAGTCTTACAATATCTGATGTGAGCTAATGTATTGATGGCCATTGCTGCCATTTTCATACATGCTCCTTCTATGACAGCTGTAGTAATATTCCTCCTGAGAACTGCTGACATGATATGATACACTTTGGTGTATTAGGACATGTGTTGTTGTAGGAGAGCACTTCAACCTTCTACACAGTTCACTTTCCGCCATCACAGTGACACTTACAGTATGGCATAGGTGTACATGTGTCTACATACATTCATTAAATGTTTTGTGACAGACATCAATATTAATTTATATTGATTGCATGGTCACATAAGTCTCCACATATGTAATTCAAGTATGGAAGACTGAACAAATTAAAACTATTCAGAGAGCACATTTGTACAGTGATATTATTCTACTTCAGGCAATACATTTTAATGGAGTTGTGGCAGACATTGGTCTACACATTGTAACTTCCATACTGCTTACCTAAAAATACAAAATGAACAGCAATATAGCTTAAATCTTACCAAGGGTACCATTTAATATATGAAGAGCAATTGGTAATTGCTGTTTTTCATAATCAGCAACCAGTAGCTCCCCAAGAATGTATCCACCTTAGCCTGAGCCCACTGCCTCCCACTGTAGTCATAATAGTAATAATTACTTTCCACACATGTTCACATATTTTCCAGATAATTCTCCAGCACCAATATTCATTGCCTAAGCTTATAGTATCATTACCACCATTTAACTAAAACAAGAACACATCTTATTGTTTATGCTTAAAATAAGCAATCTTTAAATCCTTGCCTACCAAGGATACTTCCACAGCATATGGAAACAGACTATAATTAAACTAATCATTAAAGCCCCTAAACCATCCTCCAGAATTAATCTCCATTCTAACCCTAAGTAAGATATTTAATATCTGAAAACGTTGTTTTCTCTCAGCTGTGTGAATGCTTGCAAATCAATGCTATGCTATAACACAATCAACATGTTTTCAGGTGAAGGATAAGCACCATTAATGCATTATAGCCCAGACAGATAATATTCTATATAATATGGACAAAGTTAAGAGGCGCTGTTTCCATGATCTGACTAAGACCTTTAACTTGGTGACTTCCAAGATGGCCCCATGCTGATCAATAGCTTATTTTCAGCTCTCATTATATTTAAAAAGAAATTGAGAAGTAGGGGCTAGTAATTCTGCCAGCTTTAGTAAAATGCAGTTACTAGCAAGTAAGTACACTGTCTTGATGAGCTTGAAAGAAAATCAACTAGAAAAGGTGAATAGAAAACACTAACTGGGAAGAATCCTGCAGCTGGACAGCAAAATGCAGTTCAAGCTTTGGTACACAATATGGCTTTCAGTAATTTAAAGGAAAAAATAAATCAACTGTATTCAGAACTGATTAAAATATATGAAACATTATAGAAGTATATCAACTCAAATAAAAAGGGGATGCAAAAACTGGAAGAAGTTTTAATCCCCTATTAGAGAAACTGATATAACTGCAAAAATCACAGGTCAAAATGACGAAAATGCTAGCTGAATATGAAACTTCTCAAGAACAGCTGTTTCAAAAGATGGTAGAGTTAGAGGATAGAACATACTGAGAAAAAAACTGAGAATTTCTACTGTACCAAAGAAACTGAAAGGAGCAGACTGTATAAAATGTATGAAAGCACAAATAAGCAACTCGACTGGTATTCCACAACTAAATTTGTTAACTTAAACTCTGAGCTTTGGCCGGCTAAGACCTACCTGCAATCAACTGGATGTATAAGTGAATTTAAGTAAATTGAAGTTAAATCTTTATCTGCACTTTTTCAAATAATACAGCATTTAAACTGATTTATTTGTGTTGCATTGAATACTGTCTAGCTGGAAGTTGTAGCTCTGTTCTTTTAGTTACTGTGTGTTAGAAATTAGTGCTAGTTAGAATTCCTGCATAGCCAGTGATAAGTGGAGGAAGTTTCATTTCACTGATATTCAGTTTCTGCCTTATATAAGAGGTACATTTTAGATTATTTTCTGCTTAAACTCTGAGCTTTGGCTGGCTAAGACCTACCTGCAATCAACTGGATGTATAAGTGAATTTAAGTAAATCTTTAGCTGCACTTTTTTCAAATAATACAGCATTTAAATTGATTTATTTGTGTTGCATTGAATACTATCTAGCTGGAAGTTGTGGCTCTGTTTTTTCAGTTAATGCTTATTAGAATTTAGATGTTGTTGTTGTCTTTCGGCTTTTCCTGGTTAGGGGTCACCACAGTGGAACTCCGGTCCGCTAATGATTGGCAGTAGATTTTCATGAACGCCGAGGTGCCAGCTCGATGTTCAACCTTCAACGAAGGCACACCCATTTACGCATGTCTTTCGAATGCCCACCCAACCACGGGGAGGACATACAGACTCCACACAGAAAGCACTCCCCATACTCCAACCGAGAGTCAAACATGAGAACCTCTTGCTATGAGACAGCAACGCTACCGCTGCACCACCGCGGAAGTCGCTTGTTAGACTTTAGTGCTAGTTAGAACTCCTGCATAGTCAGTGATAAGTGGGGGAAGTTTCACTTCATTGATATTCAGTTTCTGCCTTATATAAGAGGTACATTTTAGATTATTTTCTGCTTAAACTCTGGGCTTTGGCTGGCTAAGACCTACCTGCATCCAACTGGATGTATAAGTGAATTTAAGTAAATCTTCATCTACATTTTTTTCAAATAATACAGCATTTAAATTAATTTGTGTTGCATTGAATACTATCTAGCTGGAAGTTGTGGCTCTGTTTTTTCAGTTAATGCTTGTTAGAATTTAGTGCTAGTTAGAATTCCTGCATAGCCAGTGATAAGTGGGACAAGTTTCACTTCATTGATATTCGGTTTTTGCCTTATATAATAGGTACATTTTGGGTTATTTTCTGCTTAAACTCTGAGCTTTGGCCGGCTAAGACCTACCTGCAATCAACTGGATGTATAAGTGAATTTAAGTAAATCTTTATCTGTACTTTTTTCAAATAATACAGCATTTAAATTGATTTATTTGTGTTGCATTGAATACTATCTAGCTGGAAGTTGTGGCTCTGTTTTTTTAGTTAATGCTTGTTAGAATTTAGTGCTAGTTAGAATTCCTGAATAGCCAGTGATAAGTGGGGGAAGTTTTACTTCATTTATATTCAGTTTCTGCATTATATAAGAGGTACATTTTAGATTATTTCCTGCTTAAACTCTGGGCTTTGGCTGTCTAAGACCTACCTGCATTCAACTGGATGTATAAGTGAATTTAAGTAAATCTTTATCTGCACTTTTTTTGAATAATACAGCATTTAAATTGATTTATTTTTGTTGCATTGAATACTATCGAGCTGGAAGTTGTGCCTCTGTTTTTTCAGTTAGTTCCCCACCCACACTCCCTGCTTTTGTTTTGGTGTTAATCTTGGTGGCGTTGAAACTGCCCACCCCTTTTGTAAATTTCCATTTGGATACTCCTCCTCTGCCTATCTCATTTGCTAACTCAAAACAAATATATATATTGCACTTTATTAATCTGCTTTCATTGTATTTGTGTTTCTTCCTACTTTATTACTTTATTTTGCTTTTGCGTCATCTTAAAAGTACTCAATTGTATTTATTACTGCTTGGTGTAACTATCATTCTAAGTCTTTTGGTTTAAGCACTTAGACTTCAAACCAGTTGTTTTACATTAAGAAGGTTTGTGATCTGCTATGTTGTGGCAGGACAGGTAGCGTACATCCTTCTACATTGGGAACTGCTGATTGAGGGCTCAGTGTCTGTTATTTTAAAAGTGTATTAGTTCTGGTTTAAGCACTTGTGCTTCAGGCCAGTTATTTTACATTAAGAAGGTTTATGGTCTGCAGTCTTGTTGGAGGAGAGGCTGGGCTCTGCCCTTCTGAGCTGGGAATTGCTGGTTAAGGGCTTATAGTGCCTGCATATTTGAACTCTTTCTTACTGAAATTTGTGCACCTTGTTTGCTGTAACATAGACTAAATCCAGGCCTGCTGAATCTATCTTTGTTTGTATAACTTGAGCACTAATCCAGGCCTTCTTAAAAGTATTCAATTGTATTTATTACTGCTTGGTAGTGACCTGATTAAAGTGTAGCTATCATTCTAAGCCTTTGGGTTTAAGCACTTGGGCTTCAGACCAGTTGTTTTACATTAAGAAGGTTTCTGGTCTGCACTGTTTTGGCAGGACATGTAGCTTACATCCTTCTAAGTTGGGAACTGCTGATTGAAGGCTCAGTGTCTGTTATTCTAAAAGTGTATTAGTTCTGGTTTAAGCACTTGGGCTTCAGGCCAGTTATTTTACATTAAGAAGGTTCGTGGTCTGCACTCTTGTGGAAGGAGAGGCTGGACTCTGCCCTTCTGAGCTGGGAATTCCTGGTTAAAGGCTTATACTGCCTGCATATTTGAACTGTTTTTCTGACTGAAATTGGTGTGCCTTGTTTGCTGTCGAATAAACTAGATTCAGGCCTGCTGAATCTAGCTTTGTTTGTATAACTTGAGCACTAATCCAGGCCTTCTTCTTTGGAGATGGTTCCCCTGCACCCCAGTGGCAGGAGTGTGCAGTTAGAACTTGTCTGATGGAAGACTTCAGGAAGAGGGCTCAGTTTTGAGATTTTTTTACTGGTTAATTGGGTAATTTGTTTAAAAGCCTTTTCTGATTGCTTGTAGTTATCTAAAGCTATTTTAAGTGTATTTCTACTGTTTGTAGTCATTTAAAGTTGTTTTAAGTGTATTTTTTACTAATTTTGCCTTAACTTTAAAAAAATATTCCTTAGTTCCTACCTTTCTAAGTTAGTATAGTCCAGTTTTCAGGCTAGTGCTGAATTCAGGGCTGTGTTACAAGTTTCTGAGTTGCCCATACCTTACTTGGATAGAAGGAGGTTTCTCTGTTCACTTGTGAGAGAGGAAGCTTTGAGCAGCCATCTGTCCCTGGAGGAGTGGTTCCAGCCCAGAAGTAAGTAGTTTATAGGCCATTTGGGATAATTTCTATCTCTTTCATTTCCCTGCTGTAAAAACCCCGTTTGCACGGTTTTGCACATCTGGGCAGCACCGGTTATCTAGGGCTAAATTACTCCTGGCTCCACCAAGTCTCCTCTTCAGTTTTTCCCTTGAAAGTAGTCTAACTTTCAACCTAAGCACTTAAAAAGCATCCTACAGTCCAGCACTTGCTCAGACCTAATAGCAAGCACTAATATACCCCGACACTTGATTACCTAGCAGGGCAAGGCTCATTATTCACCCCTCACCAACCAAGTGACTAATCAGCTCACCCTACTATTCAGGCATGACCAAAGGGCAATTTCAGGTATACTCTCCAGTCCAGCTGGTGAACCTGGGTATCTTGAGGCAATGTTACAACTGCCTCATGTACACAGACAACCCTCTCCTCCTACCACAAAACATTAACATATGTGAGAGATGCAATTATATAGCTAAATTGGGAGCTAAGCTCTCTCCACGCAAGCCTAGAACAGGCAGTCATGAGGAGAAGGTTAACACTTGCACCACACCTCCAGCCTCACATAGACATGCTAAACCAGCACTGGTAAAAAATAGACATAAATACATGAAATCATACTCAGAGGCTCTAAATAAAAACCTGCAAAAGTATCACAGACCTCCAAAGCAGGCACCAAAAAAACCTGCATCTCCCATCACAAACCAGACAACACATAAAACACAAAATCAGTGTGCCGCACAATCACAGCCCTTAAGGCGAAATAACATACCTTACACACTAGTAATAGGCAACTCTATAGTCAGGCACACTGATGTCCCACTCACTAGGTTGGACAAGGAGAAGGTTACTGTTAGCTGCCTGTCGGGAGCCAGAATCTGCCACATAATACAAGCACTCAGGTCACTCCAGAATAAGTACAAATATGACTCTGTCATTGTTCATGGTGGTGTGAATGACCTGAGCCATACCTCCCTGGACTACATGAAAAGAGACATGGAAGAGCTCTCTGATCATGTAGCCCAGGTGGTATGACCCTGACCCTGAGTAGCATCCTGCCCTCAACAAGAATGATACCTCAGTATAAAGAAAAAAATATCAATTTCAACAATTGGCTAAGCTTCTGGTGTCATTCAAAGGGGATCCAGTGTCTGTCAGCTTGGGATGACATGCTCAACAAGCCATGTTGCTTCACAAGAGATGGCTTGTACCTGTCACCCCTAGGCTTTCGTATACTGGCCAAGGTTCTTGCTGCCCCCATAGTGCCATTTTTTAGGCAAGGCTCAAAAGTCAAACCCACCTCCGTAAACAGCACAAATAAAAAAATGAGGGTTATGCTACTCAATGCCAGGAGTTTAAATCTCAAAATGCACACACTCAAAGCACTCCTCAGTATGGAGAACATTGACATCTGTGCAGTATCTGAAATCTGGTTCAAGGCTCCACAGAGCACCCCAGCACTACAGGGCTACAACTCATACCACATATTTCGGCCACAGAACATGGACCGAAACACAAAAGGAGGGGGTGTATCCATATTCATCAAGGATACCTACACCTCCAGGTAAGTGTTGCAGCATGATACCTCTGAGCTCATCCATGTGCAACTTACATCAGGCATATCTGCGATGCAAATTGTGGCCTGCCACAGATCACCCTCCAAGACCCAGGACCACCACTCTAGTGAGCTAAACCTTGCCACAACAATAAATAGTACATGTTGGAGGGATAGATTCCTGTCACAGAGACTCCCATTGCTTTGGGACAAAATTCCTAACTACATTAGGCAGAGCCCCTCACTAACACTCTTCAAGAGAAACCTTGACAAGTGGATGGGTAACGGAAAATACACCCCTGGGATCACTTCATTGGCTCTTCTTGACAGAGGCTCAGTTAATTAATCAATGGGGTGGCGAAAACTGACACACTCTGGCTAGGCTTATAAATGCCCTCTGGCAGATAGCCTAGTACCTACCTATGAACTTATGAACCTATGAACTGAAATGGCACACTATCATTAGAAAGAAGACAAGATGCATTCAAACCAGCAAGAAGAGATGATTCTGACAAAACTGGGGCAGAAGAACAAAATATTAAAAATTGGAGACAGTAGAGTGTTTGTGGAAAATGATTATTCACTATACACCATGAAGAAGAGAAGCAAATGTATCCCATCAATCTGGGAATAACAAGTGACAGGTGTGAGATTCAAGCTGTTGTATCCAGCTGTCTTCAGAATATTTTTTCCTGTAAGATCAAAGATATTTTTGATGCAGAACAAGCTAAGAAGGAAATATAAGAATATTTTTTCCTGCAAGATCAAAGATATTTTTGATGCAGAACAAGCTAAAAAGGAAATATAAAAGTTTGGCCAGCAAAAAGTGAGCCATCAAACAGAAGAGACTCTGCTTCTTATTCTTCTGATAATAAAGCTCATAGAGTCTTTGGCAGTGATCAAAGGAAAATGCTTAAAAGACAGAAAAAAGCATAGGAGTTGACAATAAGAATCAGGAGTACCTTGGACTTGAACCAGAATCTGGTGTTAGAAGATGGTGATTTATAAGAAGAAGATCAGCAACAGTGAAATTAGTGAATAAATGTGAGATTATAAATCATCTATAACATTTGTGAAATGTGGTTTTACAAGACAAAGAGGCTGATAAATATTGGATTTTTGTAGACTTTGTTAAATGTGTAGGTGGACTGAAAAGTATATATTCTACTTCATGCCATTAATGTTTGGAATAGCATTAAAAAGAAAGAAAAGTAAGTCTAAGTAAAACAATTTCTGTTCTTAATACTATTTCTTTAAAATGTCTTATGATATAAATTGATGTCTATAAAGTAAAGCAGATTTGTGTAGTATGTAGTCAGGGGGTTCTTAAATGGGAGGCTAAAGGTGAGTTTTTTCAGTGATTGCTGTATGTATGTGATAAAGATATTAAAGTACACAAGTACTTTTGTAGTTTTAAGAAATGTAGGCATTACAATGTAAAAAGAGAAGAAAAACTGGACAAAAGCAGGTTTAACTTAATATGATGTAATATTGGGCCATTGAAGTGGGGATGGGGTATAAAAGTGCACTGATTATAATATATGTAGAGCTGAGATATATTTTTACTTAGGTGAATGGCTGGATTAATGATCTTGGCTTAATCTAAAAACAAGCCTTTTTATGTAAGCATGTGGGCTTGAAAGATAAGAAAGTTTTGGGAATGCAATGAGAAGTGTTCCTTTAGCAAACACATATTCAGTGTGAGTTGAGAAGTAGATACAGTGACTACAGGTGCAGGCAATAAAGTTTGGGAGGCCTGGGCATTCCTTGCTGAGGGAAATGTAAAATTAAAAGGTACAAAGGCAAGTAAGCTCAATAACAAATAAAGTTTGAAATTACTAGAAGTAAATAAGAAAATTGGATTTCCTAGGGCCTAAATAATTCAATACATTTGCTAGAACAGTCTATAATTTAGTTTTATTGAAAGACAGCCAGCACACTTTTTATGGCTAAAAGTTAATGGGCAGGATTCACGAAGGCTTGCACGGAGTGTAAGAGACGTGTAACACTCCATGCAAGCCTCGCGATCCAGGAACAGCCCTAAACTCCGTGTAAGACACCAGCTAAAACGTCTCTTACACGGACTGGGCGTGAACATGCTAAATACCTCACTTGCAGCCGAAAGTTATGCAAATGAGGTGTATTAGCGATCCATGAAGCAGAAACCAGCCCGTGTAAGAGACGTTTTAGCTGCAGAAATGTACTCAGTTGACAACTGAGTACGTTTCTGCAAATTTCACGACGGAGCCATGTCAGCTCCAAATAAAGGGTGCATATGTCTCAGGCAGCATGCCAATGGCCAAATATGTGGCCATTGGCAAGGTAACCCGATGCAAAAATAATAAAAATATAATTTTTTACCCAGCGCAGCCCCGCGCAAACGGGCTGCGCTGTATAAAACATAAAAATGAAGGTTATAAACCCACAAATGTGGGTTTTATGCAATACATGGAATGACAATGCAGGGACCAGCAGACCAAAACAACATGGCCACCGTGTAGTGGTTGCTAAGGGGGGAAGCTGAGTGTAAGAAATGTAACTAAGCATTAGTAGGCAATCTCATGTAAATGAGGGTTAGGATACTGAATCTCACAGTCACATAGCAAATGAGCACAGTCTGAGTAGTGTAAGAGATACATAAGGGGGAGGAATAGAGTAGGAGATAGGTGACATCACAGGGGGGAATGGTAGAAAGAAATGCAGTTCATTGGAGGTCAGTGTAACATGACAGATGACAGACACAGATCAGGGAAAGAGGAGTGCCACAAGATAAGTGTGGGAAAGTCAAGAAATGGAAGGTGTACACAGTTACTTACACTAAAGTTTCTTGCTGGGCGTGCATGCGCATGTGTGTGCGCCATGAAATGCGAGTAGGGCAGTGTGCACGCGTGTAAGGCAGACTGAGCATGTGGGAGTGTGTTGGTAGATGTTTAACACTGTTTGCGCTGGTATGCGCGCATGTAGGGCAGGCTGATCATGTAGGAGGCTGTTGGTAGACTTGTAACACAGTTTGTGCGGGTGTGTGCACGTTTTAACCCAAATAAGTAGATTCTGAACTGTGTAAGCACGTGTGCGCGCCAGTAAGCCACTGTGAGCGTGTTTCTGCTGGTATGCACGTTGCTCCCCCCTGAGGAAACAGAAAGGAAAAAGGAAGCAAGAGAATTAGTAGGAAACTAGCAAGGATTACTGCTGAAGCTAGCAGGTGAAAACAATTAGAAGCAGGCAATTACACAGGCAGAATAGTAGCCCAGCCCAGCACTTAAAACTCTGCAAACAATAGTGCAGGATGTTTCTCTTAAGAGACACTGCAAGACAGGAGTAAGCTAATAGAAGTGAAAACTGAAAAAGCTTCACTCAGAGCAGAAGTGTTAGGGGCTGCCATAGCTGTCATAATGAGACATAGGCGACTTGATGAGGGTGGTGAAAATGCAGATGGTGCCAGACAACCCACACTGAGGAGACAGAGAAGAGTGAACAGGCCCAGGGTCGCCTACCCCGGGTTACATGAGCTGGAGATAGTAGAGCACTATAGAGTGGACAGAGAGCTCCTGCAGCAAATAGTTGAGCTGTGCAGGCCACGCCTCACACACAGAACCAACAGAGGGGAACCCATCCCAGTGGAAACCAAGGTATGTGTTGGCCTAAGAATACTAGCAACAGGTACCTTCCAGAGACCAACTGGCGATATGATGGGGATATCACAGGCATCAGCCTCCAGGGTACTGCACCAGTTCCTGGATGCCATGTCAGCACATGTCAGTGATCATGTATATTTCCCCAATGCCCGTGAGGTATTGGCCAGCAATATGCATCTCTTCCAGCAAATAGCAGAATACCCTGAGGTAGTGGGTGCAATAGACTGCACGCACATACGCATCAAAGCACCAGCCGGTGAGCGGGGTAGGGCCTACATTAACTGCAAGGGCTTCCCCTCCATCAACTGCCAGGTCGTGTGTGATGCCCAGGGCATAATAATGAATGTGTGTGCTGGCTGCCCTGGGAGTTACCATGGTTCCCACATCTGGCATTTGACGCAGGTGTACCAGACATTTGCCAATGGGGACATCCCACACGGACACCTAGTGGGGGATGCAGGTTATGCACTAGAGCCGTGGCTGATGACACCCATCAGAAACGCACACACACCTGAACAGGAACGCCATAATGAGGCACATGCACAAACACGTAATGTAATAGAGCATGTGTTTGGGCTGCTCAAGTCACAGTTCCGGTGTTTGGACACATCTGGTGGAGCCTTGCAGTACACATCAACTACATGTACCCAAATTGTCATGGTATGTGCTATGCTACATAATATGATCTTGCGAAAACAGCTGCAGCAGGACCAGCATAGGGCTGGGCCAAACAGCCCACCACCATTGCCAAGGCCATCACAGGCAGAGCGTGACTCAGAGGAGGAACAACCTGAGCCTGCCCCAGTAGGCAGAAGGAGGCGTGCCCAGTATGCCCTGGCCTTGGCAAAGAGGCAACGCATAGCACATACACTGGCTCAGTAGGAACCCTGGGAATGATACCCCCTCTAACTCACTCAAATAATAACATGGATGCCTAAACTGACATGACCTGCTCACAAACATGTACAGGGAAGTGTAATATGCGCATCCGACAGAGGCAGCCCTGTAGCACCACCTGAGGCATGAATGCCATGTGTTAAGTAATGTAACACCATGTACTATATGCACACCTGAGCACCCTGACTAACATCCACCATCACCAAGCATGAAGCCACAAAATGACGATGGGATGATCAAGTGCAATAACTGGCTGAAATAATGCAGTTAGTCAAAGGGGAGCCAATGTGTTTCAGGCTGGAAAGACATGTGGAGCATGACATGATGCACCACCTGCTAGGCGTGGCATGCACCTATCATTCCATGCCCCATGGATTCTGGCAAAGGCTGTCAGTACCCACAGCATGCCCTGAATAGGTAAGTCTCAAAACACAAACCCACCTTCATAGGTACCACAAGGGATAGGAACCTAGATGTAATGCTACCCAATGCCAGAAGTCTAAACAGCAAAATGTGTGCAGTGTAAACGCACACAGTATGGAGAATGTAGATATCAGTCCTGTAATAGAGAACTGGATCAAGGCTCACATCAACACCCTAACACTACCAGGTCACACCTCATACTGTGCTGTACAGCTGCAAAACATGGAACAAGCTACAAAAGGAGGGTGACTAGCAATAAATGTCAAGGATAACCACACCCCCATGTTGGTACCACATCAAGAAGCAGCATGGATTAACCATGGTCAAATACCAATGGCTAAAACCGCCTCCAAGTATATAGCCTGCTGCAGACTACTGTCCTAATACCAGGAACTGCACCTGGCCCATGTTGGAATACATGAATATATCAAGCCCCCAAAACAACAAATATATTGCTTGAGTGAAAATACCCAGACATACACCGGGAGCATTATACTAGCACCAACACAGTTGGAGAAAAGTTCCCAGAATCCATAAAACAAAATGCCCAGGAACAACGTACCACTCCCACAAGAGGGGTAAGCATTCTGGATGTGATAATCAGCAACATGTGTACTGGATGGCAAGATGAGAAGTGTATCCTTCACTGGTAAGACCAGACCATAGAGTAATCACACTGGATATACACATCACGACCCCAGTCCCTGGCCAGAATACCACAGTGAAAAACACGTGTAAAGCATAGGTTGCAGCCCTCCAAACTGATGTGGAATCCACGAAAGGCCCTGTGCAAGTGCAGAATATGGGACACACCACAGAACATGTTATACAGGCATTCCATGAACACAGCCAGGAATGCTTGGAGTATGCAATCACAAATAACAACAACACACAATGCCATACACGCAGGCATCTGGCATGCTGGACTCCAGCCATTACCAAACCATGCAAGAGAATGAGGAAGCTACCACATGATAGAGCAAACATAAAAGGGAAGTAATCACTGACCAGTAGTATGGCAATAACATATGTCCACACATACAATCCACTAAGTCCAGCCACAACAAGTAGAATCTGTGAATCCAGAGGCAATGTAACACCTGCCCCAAGTACACAGACAACCACAACTCCCCCCAATAAATACAAATATATGTGATAGATGCAACCATGTATCCAAACCAGAGGCTGAGCTCCCCCAACTCAGTACTGTCAAAACTAGTCAGGAGGAGAAGGTAACCACATACACCACAAACCCAGTCCCACATAGACCTACCACAACTGTAAACCAAACACATAAACACAGAAAAACATTCCTGGAGGCCCTAATTACAAACACACCACACCAACAGAAGCCTCCAAAGCAGATCACAAGCAACCACAACCTCCAAACATAGCACATGCAACGCATAGTACACAAAGCTGGTGTGCCAAACAGTCACAGGCCAGAAGGAGAAACAACATGTCTGATACAGTTGTAATAGGTGTCGGTATAGGCAGACACACTGCTGTCCCACTCACCAGACTGAACAAGGGAAAGGGTAGAGTAAGCTGCCTGTAGGCTGCCACAAAATTCCACATAGCACAAGTACGCAGGTCACCCCAAAGCAAGCAGAAATATGATGCACTCAATGTCCATGCTGGTGTGAATGACCTGAGATGTACTTCCCTGGTCTACATGAAAAGAGACATGGATGAGCTCTCTGAGTATGTACCCCAGGCCGGTATGACACTGGCCATGTGCATCATCCAACCCTCACCAAGAATAATGCCACAGTACGAACACAGAATGATCATGTTTAACAGCTGGCATAGTTACAGCTGTCAGTCCAAGAGGGTCTAATGTCTGTCTGCTTGAGATGTCAAGCATGACAAGCCATGCTGCTGTTCCAGGGATGGCTTGCACCTGTTACCCCTGTGCGTCTGGATACTGGATAAGGCCTTTGCCACCTCCACAGAGCCGTATGTAGGCAAGGCCAAAAAGACTACCCACCACCCTAGAAAACATAAGTGGGAAGAAACATAAGGGTAATCATAAGGGTAATGCTGACCAATGCCAGATGTGTAAACTGCAATATGCATGCCCCTGAGGCACTTCCCATTATGGAGAACATCGATGTCTGTTCAGTGACAGAAGCCTGCTGCAAGCCTAGTGATAGCACACCAGCACTACCAGGTTATACCACATATCATGCGTTATGGCCCCAACACCTGGACCAAAACATCAAAGGAGGGGGAGTGTCCATATGCAGCACAGACACCCATACGGCCAGGTAACTGACAATGCACAAAGCAGTGGAGACCACCCATGTGCACCTAAGTGTAGTCAAAACTGCTGTACAGTCTGTAGCATGCGACAGACCACACTCTCACACACAAGAACTCCACCCAGACATCCTGAAGACACTGGACAGTATGAATGTCCCACCAAATACCAGACAAGGTACACACAAATTACCATGTAGGTGGCAAACCATTATGTATGCAAGGAGTAATCAGGGACCTAGGGACACAAGTCGACAGTAATCTGTCATGTGACACTCACAATGCCAATGTGTCTAGGAAGATTGTCGATATTGGACACCGTATCATGAAAGGATTCACATCTACATCAACAGAGGTCACTGTGCCGCTGTACTGCTCCCTTATCAGACCCATAATCTAGTACAATGACTCATATGGGATGTACCAGACGTGACACCTGCAGCGGTTCGGAAGACCTCATAGTTACCCCACCAAGAGGATAAAGGGTGTGAAATATATGTCATATGCTGCCTGGCTGTAGACACCCCAGCTGAATGCAGTCACAGACCGCCTACACAGAGGCATTGTATGTCTGTTGTACAAGGCCATGTCCAACACAGGAGTAATGGACATGCTCCACCACAGGAAATCAAAGCCATTGGAGCTGTGAGAGTGACAGATGTCAGCCTCAACACATAATGAAATAGGATGTGCTGGAGGGACAGATACATAACCCAGAGGCTCCCCACACCCAGAAACAGGATCCCAATCCATGTTAGGCAAAGCCCCTCACTGACACCCCTCAACAGGAATATTGCCAAGTGGATGGATGATCGTACATGTTTACTGGTGGTCTTCACTGTGTCACGACCAGACAGAGGCACAGTAAAGAAAGTCATAAATGGCCATAATAGTCACATAGCAAGGGGCGGCGAAAGACACATACACTGTGGCTAGGCTTACTAATGCCCTAGGGTGGATAGCCTAGTATGAACCCATGAACCTATGAAGATACAAATTGTACATGACACTAAGGATAATCACAAAGCTTACTTAACTGATGGTAGGAACCATGTTGGGCATCCACAGATATGCTCTGAATCACACAGATATTACAAACAACATACCAAACACACACACATATTGCCAACATACGACCTGACAGGTGCAGTGCAAACACCCCCCCCCAGAATGCAAAATATCTATCCCAGCAGACTGCTGGTCCCCTGACATTGCAGATGCTGAGGTAACAGCCATCATCTACAAAGCAAAACACACAGCAGCAAAGGTATGTGATGGTGTCCTGGGCTGAGGCCAACATGGACTCCAAGAATAATGGAATGCCAAATCACACTACTGCCCAATGTCAGCCTTACCACAGAATATGTACCCAAAGAGCAGTGTACAACAACAGTGGTCCTTCACAACAAAGGTGTTGCCTGAATGGATACTGCAAACTACCACCCCAGGATCCTGACAAGTTGGTCTGCACAGCTATGGAAAGGATCAGTATGTACCGCAGACAGAAAGCTATTGTGGACCTACTGATACTGGACCCTACACAGTGTGGCTGTCATAACTGCAGATCCTGCCCCTAAACATGTTTGACCCATTTGAAGCAGTCATTAAGGTCATTGATGAGGGCAATGTGGTCCACACAGCGTAGCTGGACCATGCATATGCTTATAGACAATACCCTACGAGTTCAGTATGGATATGTTCACCAGCTTAAATATATACCCCTATGTCAGTAGAGGGGTTGCAAACCAGACCAAGGACAGAACTGACATGGTCAGACATGCCGCATCCATGTCAGACTACAAAGCAGATATGAGTGGCATCCCACAAGGCCTGGTCCTGCCCCCCCCTCTGCTCTGTATATATGTCCCATAGGTATAGGCCAACATGGAAGGACTGTGACTGAACATGTATGCAGAGGAGTACAAACAGCCCACCATATCTGACCCCCAGCTGACACAAGCAACCTACAAAAGGGCCACCTACAAACAGACAACTGGAGCCATAGTCATTTCAGCAAGCTAATTGCAGAACTGTGTATAGACAACCACCGTGGATATACAGTAAGTGCCCACAAATTACCACACAGGTGTTAACCCATTACATACCTAACATGTAATGAGAGACCTGGGAACAAAAGGTGATAGATATCCTGCACTGGACAAACATGTGGCTGTAGTGTTCGTAGAAACATACTATATACCCACCCAAACATGAAGGTTGGTAGATGTAGATAAGGGGAGGTCACTGTGGCTCTGCAGTCATCCTCCATCAACGTCACAATTGACTACAATAGCCCCTGTGATATATACCTCAGCAGACACCTCCATCAACTGTAAAGTCCGCAACAGTACCTCACCAGGAGTAGCAAAGAGCATGAACAGATGCCATGTGTTTCCTGAGTAAACAAACTGCAGCCCCACACACTGCCATACTGCCCAGCTACAGGCAAGCTGTGCCTGATGTATGAAGCCATGTCCAACCTGGAATCAATGAACATGCTGCACCTTGAACAATCTGAATGGCAGTGAGCTATGCACATGAGAGACCTGAACCCCAGCACTGACATACATAGGACAAGCTGTACAGAATGATCCATAACACAGAAGGCACCCCCACTCTTCAGTTAACACCTGGTACAGGTCAGCCAGAGAGTCATCTATCGACACCCCTCAAGAGGAATCCTGATGAGTGGATGGGAGATGGTAGGCTAACCCTGGGTATCACTGTTATGTCAGAGGTAGACGGAGGCACAGTATACTAACCATGACATATGTCATGGCAAACTCCAGTTACAATGTGTGTCGAAGGACAAACACACCATGTGACTAGCATCAGAAATGGCCTAGGGAACATCGCTAGTGTTTGCCAATGTCCACCCATGTTGTGGAATACACTACCAATGTTGGGCGAGCCTGGTGTAGGTAGTCCATATCTGAACATAATGCAACATGGTCATATGTGCACAACTGGCCCCTACACAGTCTGTTGTGCTCACTATGAAGATGTCAAGCAGTCATAGGACTAAAGCCCAGGATACTGTCCACCACAGTGAAAGTACTGAACCAGTACACTATACGGTACTACAGTGTTAGGTCATTATGAAAGTATGTTGACAACTGTCTGCAAAGTATCCCATGCAATCCCTGCAGGCACAGTATAATCCCTGTTGTGGCAGACACGAAACAGTTGGCCAGTTAGTACACAACATGACACCCAACACACAACCATAAACGTGAGATATTGTTGAAGTTCACACACACCCAAATATGTGGTGGACTTCAGAGTGCAACATATGGAAAGCTCACACAGGGCATGCTCGCACACTTTGATAAATGAGGCATATGTCAGACAACATGCCATGGAAAGGCTGAACTGGGCATGCTCACACACTTACGCCATATCTCCGTTAGCAGTTGGCCACACATATCTGGTATTTGTACGTGTCAGTCCAGGAACCAACCACAACACAGCAATCTGCCCAGTGCACACAGTAAATGACTACAGAGACATAAGTGATATAGTGGATCGCCATCATATGCAAAAATCTTCCACAGATACACAAGTTGGTCATAGGAACAGGGAATGCTATGGCAATAAAGACCTGCAAACAGTAGAACAGCACAACAAATATTGTGAATCCGACAATTGAACATATGGGTGTAGAGGTCAATACTAGGCTTGTTGCCCTAGGGAATGACAGCTCAGCCAGAGTGTGCTTGGCATCTGCATCCCCAGTACAGTAGGCTACTGTGCCACTGTAAAGTAGGTCACATAAGGCAATGTGTGAGGCTAGTGAGCTGTGCCTCTGTCAAGCAGGGGCACAGTGGAGATCCCAGGGTTTGAATGTGCTAAGCCACAGCCATGTTGTCGGAGTGTGCTGGAAGAGGGTTGCTGAGGATCTCTAACAGTAAGTGGCCATCAATAACAGACTGAGGGGGGTCCTATCTGCATTCTCTGGACAATTCCACTGTCAACACTGTGTTGTGATGATTATGTGTGAATGAAGTGCCATGCCAGAACTGTTCACAGATGTCCTCCCTCTGTGGGCTACAGCTCTGCAATGTATTAGCTCACTCTGTCTGTTGTACGGCTCATATATGGCTGGTGTACACCTGACAGGTGTCTTGTTGTGGAGCAGTCATGGGTATATGTAGGATAGCATGATCAATGCAAACCATACACATGCTCATAGAATGCAATTGTCAAGGATTATGCTGAGTGGCCAGTATAGCCCCCCAGCATGGGTCCTCTGAAGTCGTCCACCCCAGTCTTCACAAGTGTAGAGTCTGCTTGTGCTAAATACAGTTTGTGTGCAGTGACAACCTTGCCTGGGGGTGGAGATGGGATATGGATGTCCAGGGAAAGGTGGGGATGGTCAGATATCAACAATGGTGGTCTACCTCTGGTGTGGAACAGTGAGTACTCATGTTGCAGATGGACAGGTGCAATATGTATTCCCTCATGTGGCTATGGTGTGTGGTTCTGCCATAGCACATGGACCCACAGATTGTAGTGGCTGTATGGTAAAGTGGTAGAGGCCTGAGTAGTTCTCACACACAATATGCCTGTACCTAATGTTAACAACTGGAATGGTGTATGTGAACACCTGCATATCCCGGCACTGTTCCCAGGGAAGCTAAATGTGTGTCCTGGATGTGGGTGTGGTGTTCTGGATTGGTTGTGTTGTGTGTTACAGGTCCTGTGGTCACAAAGCATGGTATAGAATATAGCCTGCCAGTGCGATGTGCATATCTGACCCTGACATAGGTGGCTGCAAATGCATATATATGCTATCCCCCACCTGACAGGTAGTACTACATGTACATACCTCTGTAGAAATAAAGATGTCAGCACCCTATAAATACTGCAGGTGCAGAACAGATGCCCAGTAATTTGGATAGTGCACTCTGCTAATACGTCTCCCTCAAGTGTCATAATATAGTCAGGTAGGGGTTTGAATCCTGCAAATGCTCAGTGTGTGTGTGTGTGTGTGTGTGTGTGTGTGTGTGTGGGTGGATTAGTGAGGTTTGTCTGTGTGAGGGAAATGTCCCTTTTGGCAACTGGGAAAACACACTACAGGATACACATTCCCCTTTCTAAACACTGATGATGTCAGCACCCTATAAGTACAGCAGGAGAAGAGAAACTTCCCAGTAATACGAATAGCGCGCTCTTCTAATGCGTCCGTCTCGAGAGTCATGCTATAGTTAGGTAGGGATTTGAATCCTGCAAATGCTCAGTGTGTGTGGAGGGGGTTAGTGTGTGTGCAAGTCTGTATGAAAGAAATATCCCTTTTGGCAACTAGGAGAACACAGTACAGGATGCACATTCCCCTTTCTAAACACTGATGATGTCAGCACCCTATAAGTACAGCAGGAAAAGGGAAACCTCTCAGTAATGCAAATAGCGCGCTTCACTAATGCGTCCGTCTCGAGTGTCATAACATAATTAAGTAGGGGTTTGAATCCTGCAAATGCTCAGTGTGTGTGGAGGGGGTTAGTGTGTGTGCAAGTCTGTATGAAAAAAATATCCCTTTTGGCAACTAGGAGAACACAGTACAGGATGCACATTCCCCTTTCTAAACACTGATGATGTCAGCACCCTATAAGTACAGCAGGAGAAGGGAAACCTCCCAGTAATGCGAATAGCGCACTCTGCTGATACGTCTGTCTCAAGTGTCATAACATAGTTAGGTAGGGGTTTAAATCCTACAAATGCTCAGTGTGTGTGGATGGAGTTAGTGTGTGTGCAAGTCTGTATGAAAGAAATATCCCTTTTGGCAACTAGGAGAACAAAGTACAGGATGCACATTCCCCTTTCTAAACACTGATGATGTCAGCACCCTATAAGTACAGCAGGAGAAGGGAAACCTCCCAATAATGCAAATAGCGCACTCTGCTATTGCGTCTGTCACGAGTGTCATAACCTAGTTAGGTAGGGGTTTGAATCTTGCAACTGCCCAGTGTGTGTGAAGGGGGGTTAGTGTGTGTGCAAGTCTGTGTGAGGGAGATGTCCCTTTTGGCATCTGTGAAAGCACTCTACAGGATGCACATTTCCCTAGCTCAGCACGGATGATGTCAGCACCTGATACGTACAGCAGGAGAAGGGGAAACCTCACAGTAATTTGAATAGCGCACTCTGCTAATGCGTCTCTCCCGAGTATCATAATATAGTTAGGTAGGAGTTTGAAACCTGTAAATGGCATGTGTGTGTGTTTGGATGTGGGGACTCTGTGTGTGTGTGCAATTCTGTATGAAAAACATGTGCTTTTTTGAAATCAGGAGATCACACTACATGATGAACATTATCCTTTCCAAACAGTGATGTCAGCACCCTATACATACAGCTGGAGAAGAGGCATCTACCAGTAATCAGAATAGCGCAATCTGCTACAGCGTCACTCTCAAGTGCCCTGACATATTTAGGTAGGGGTTTGAAACCTGCAATTGTGTGTGTGTTTGGATGTGGAGAGTTTGTGTGTGTGCAATTCTGTATGAAAAACATGTTAGTTTTGGCAATCAGGAGATCACACTACCTGATGCACATTACCCTTTCAAAACACTGATGATGTCAGCACCCTATAAGTATAGCCAGAGAAGAGGAACTATCTAGTAATCCGAATAGTGCACTTCGCTAATGCGCCTCTCTCACATGTCGTGACTTAGTTAGGTAGGGGTATGAATCCTACAAATGGCCAGTGTGTGTGTGTGGGGGTAGTAGGGTGTGTGTCAATGCAAGTGTAAGAAAACAGATCCTTTTGGCAAACACTACAATACACCAGATGCTGCATATTCCCCCAGTAAACACAGGGGATGTCACCACACTATCAGCACAGCCAAACAGGGCTAGTTGGCCAGTAATGCCAATAGTGCGCTCTGCTACTGGGTCTATTACCATTGTCAGAGTACAGATAGGTATGTTTTGGTAACCCACAACTGCCACGTGTGGTTGTGTCACACATTACGACCTTGTGTGGGTCTTTGTGCATAACAATGCATGCCATTGCCTAAACCAGCAATGGCATTGCACACATGATGTATGTGTGTGACACATACACATAAATACCTGTGACCTGCAGTAGTTACCATGTCTGACACATGCCTCGAGTGGATAAATGGTATTTGCAATGCATAACAATATGACTATGTCTTACTGTGCAGGGGCCATACGTGGTATGTGTCTATACAGTGTGGTTGTATATGGTAAAACACCTACAGCAGGGGATACACATCTGGTCTGGGCCATATAGTCTACATGTAGTTGATGTACAGGTGCTGCATGTTCCCACCTGTTGTGGGAGTGGTAACATGTCATTCCACTGCAATTCAGTGACCACATGCTGTGAACCCTTCAACTAGTGTGTTGTAGCTACAGTAATGCTCACGCACAATGTTTGGCTGGATGCAGTCCAGCCATATAAAGACAGTTCTTGAGACTGTTATATTGCCAGTGTTGTTATGGAGGATAGGTGGTTTTCCTGTGTATGGGAGGGTTGTGTGTGCCAGGCTATGAACCAGATGGCAGTCCGACACACTGTTAGCTGCACATGAATAGGCTCTGATGCTTTGTGCTGTGCCAACAACCTGGAGATGTTTGTATCTGTGGTGCCTTGGGATGCCACCCCCCTGTCCATGTGTGTTACATGTGTAGGGGACGACAGGCATGGTATGAGGCATAACCTGGCAGTGATGGGTTGCACCTGTGAGCCATGAATCAGGACTCTGGTACTGCACAGACATTGCAGTTCACCGTGCTGAGGACAGTGTCCAGTGCATGCATCTTGCGGTGTACACTGCTGGTGTTGTGTAGCAGCACTGTTAGTGTCCTAACCTGTGTGATACCCACGGAGGTGGCTATGTAATCCGTGTCCTGCAGCATGAGGCAGTATGTGTGTATCAAGGAGCTTCGCCAATATACATCGGGCCATGAGTGTCACATGCAAGCTGCCCCTTGCACATCATTGTGGCTTCCCTAGCATGTAAGCACATGTTGACAGCCAGCGGATACCCTATGAATGACATTGGAGACTGAGCAGAATGTAGACATACAACACCCTTCCTACATATAGTGGTAGCATACCTGGTGAGGGTATGTTGGCAACCAAGATCAGGCTCATACTGGCCCATGCCACATGCTGAGAGATCCATTCTACGTTCCCTATCATGTAGTCCAGGGAGGTATGTCTCAGGTCATCCATAGTGGCATGGTCAATGACTGAGTCATATGTGTCCATGCCTCTGACTGACCTGTATGCATGTGTTTTGTGGTGGACCATAGTGCCCCTGAGGCATATCACTGTGACATTCATCATATACAGCCTGTTGAGCGGGACCCCAGTGCAGCGCCCAAGACAGGTACCTGACACATCTGTAGCAGGTGTGTTGTGTAGCCCTACAGGCTGTGAGTGTGTGGCACACAGGATGTGTGCCAGCTGCAGAGGTGTGTGATGCTCAGGCAGGATGCTATTCTGAGTCCCCACATATGCCTCAGTGTGTTCAGCATGCTGTCAGTGCATGTCTATGTCTGACTTGTATTGTAGTCACTGTAGTACGACATGCCACCTGACAGGGTATGGCATTACTGGGTTCAGAGAGCTCAGTCCCCAGATTGGCTATGTGGTGGCATCCCACACTTGTTGTACGTTCCTGGCCAAGGGTGATGGCTGACTGCATACATGTGGCAGCTGTGACATTGCCACATGACTCACATAAACCACAACTGGACCATAGAGGTGATTCACAGGTTACCTTTGCACATGCTACCCTAGTAGTGTGATTGCCATAGTGAGTACCAACACATAGGGCCAATGGGGAACAACATACTGAAGGTGTGTATGTGTGGGTGTACTGCTACTGTTTCATAGCACTGGCATATATGACTGCACACGTGGGTAAATGCCAGGTAAGACATGTGCAATGTGTCACAGGCAACGTACATGCGAACAGGACGGACAGTGAAGTTCTGTCATGTGTAAACTTGACATACGTATCGTACGCTATGCAGATGTCACTAGGAGTCCACAGAAGCACTGTAACTCTGCATTGCAGGTGGAAGCAGTGTTCCAGGGAACCCCAAGCGAACATGCATGCAATCAAAGCTACAGTAAGCAGTGCTGAAAGTAGTTCATTGTACAACAAAGAAGGGGTAACACTAACAGTAAGTAACAGTGCAAATATGTAGGCACTATCAACATGTAACTGGAAATACTGAAGAACTGGAACACAACACAAGCAGTACAAGCTGTTGAATTGTCTTTTAATTCTGGTACCAGAATTAAAAGACAATTCAACAGCTTGTACTGCTTGTGTTGTGTTCCAGTTCTTCAGTATTTCCAACTATCAACATGTACCCAGGAATGCACAGCGCAGATGCCCATGGTACAACTGATATTATGTCATAGTTAATTGTGATTTGGATTACGTTGGTACTGCACACATATCAACATGCGCAAACATCCACATTGCATAGTCGTTGTGGGCAACTTGACACCATTACTGTACATGTCCATCATTGCATATCTCTAATTGCATTAGCTTCCCCCCTGTGCTACCCATGTATGTGGCTATCTGTTGACATCCTTACCACCGGCATGCAATAATGTACAGCTGTTACACTTTCGTACGTACTATGGGTGCAGATAACAATTCAGGACATTCATACGGTTACTGCATCAGGCATGCTGGGATATACACACAGTCATATCAGCACACTGTACTGTTACCAACATGATACTACTAATACACTTCTATGTAGTCACCCTGTGCATCAGCAACGTGTTTACCTGTTCCCGCAATGATGTTGGAGATTGCAGGAGGTGGCACAGTGTCATCATATGCACAGGGTGTGAATTAGGTATGCCTGAGTCTGCCACTGATACCACCAATTGACATGTGTGTGTATGTGTATTGGTGAGGGGTAGCAGTACAGGGTGGGGCACTGTTGGTGCAGTGTGTGCTTGTATGTGGTCACCCTAGGTGTTAACATTTCGCATGTGTGTATGCATGCACACAGTTCCACCTCATGGCTACCATATACAGGGGTTTGTGGACAGCCACAAACTGCACCTGGCAGGTCATACAGATCAGTGTCTGTGGGCATGGACACATACCTGTGCCTGGTAGGGTTGCTATGGACCATATCCAGTACTAAGCCAGACTGGGTACTGTCATCAGAAGTGGGAGTGTGTTGACTGGACACAGGTCCCTGTTGGGACTGTCCAGAGTCACGTGCACGTGGTCTCCTGGGGCATTCTGATGACAGCACAGACCCAGCATTGCTGGGGCTGCTGCTGGCACTATGGGGGCATGCACGGGCCTGTTGTCTTCCGCGCCGACTGCCAGCTGCTGCTGTTGCTGGTATACGGCCATGTCGACGCCGCAACCGCCCACCATTGCCCTGGCTCATGGACATTTGGTTGTGGAACTGCTGTAATATGTCCCCACAACGTCTGTCTATGACATCGGTAAAATTACGGATAGCATCTGCGATGTCACGCATACTGTCAGTCATGGCTGTGCGACATGCTCTCAGCTCCCTCAGATCCTGTCTGGCGTACCTTTCCATACGCGACTGTGCCCGCATGACAGCCCGAAACATAGCTGAGGTTGACAGACCTCTTTGGGCATGTCTGCCAGAGGCAGTACGCCCACGGATGCTCCCACGAGAACCCATGGGCAAGTGTCTGTGTGGTACCATCGCAGGACACTGCCCATGGCTGCTGTGTGGGGAAGCATGTGCCACAGATACCACATTACCCTGGTCAATGCCAACTGTATCCTGTCCATCACCTAGGGACAATGGTGACAAAGGATGTACTGGCAAGATGACTGTGCCCAATGATGGGGTTCTCAGCTGTGTACTGTCAATTGGCTGACCAATGGCAGACCCTGACACACCTTCCTGTACCATTACACAGATATCATCATTACCAGTACATGTGGCACCAGATTCAGGTTCCCTGCTGCAGGACACCAGAGCAGCACCAGAACCTGTGGGAGGAAGACAGGAAATACAGTTTACAGTGCCCACACAATGTTACCAGTGATGCACTTATGCACACATGCACACATGGACACAGGCACACATGCACACACGGACACAGGCACACATGCAGACATGCACACGTGGACACATGCACACAGGCACACATGCACACAGGCACACATGCACACATGCACACATGGACACATGCACACGTGGACACATGCACACATGCACACATGCACACGTGGACACATGCACACGTGGACACATGCGCACATGCACACGTGGACACATGCACACGTGGTCATGTGTACACATGCACACATGCACACATGCACACGTGGACACAGGAACACATGCACACATGCACACGTGGACACAGGCACACATGCACACATGCACACGTGGACACAGGCACACCTGCACACATGCACACATGCACACATGCACACATGCACACATGGGCACAAGCACACCTGCACACATGCACACATGCACACCCCGCAGTATACACACAGAGCACTACTGAGTTACACTAGTGTTACTAGCACTATCAGGACTATTATAGGTATTGTTAAACACACTCACCAGCATGGATGGCCTGCCTTGCTGTAACCCCGGAGGGACCTGCAGAAATGATGAGATTAATGTCAGTGGGCACAACTGTGCCATTGATACTGCATATGATACAGTGCAGTAGTACACCAGTTGCCTTTCACACGTCAGCTGCTGATATTGCCAATATCACACATGCACAATTACATACTATGTTGACAGCTACATACCATGGACAGACCTTACACATGCATAAACTAACAGTGTACAGAACAGTCAAGTGTACATATGGCATATTACCTGCATGCTCCATGTCGTACTGCTGTGTGGATCCAGCCTCCATCATGATGTAGGTATATTGCTGTTGCTGTTCCGGGGCTGGAGCCACAACACTTAGGAGTAGCCCCTCCAGTCTGGTGAGGGGGGGGATGTGTGGCCACCCCACCTCCTGTGGCAACCTGTTGCCTGTGGATATCCGATGCACACTGACGGACATTTCTGATTAAATCACTGCAGTGATGTCGTACCTGCTCATATGTCCTATTATGCGTGCCAATGTCATTTACCCTACGGACAAGGTCTTGCCGCAGTGCAGCCCTCTCCTGCTGATTCTGACTGGTGCGGGAAAACAGTATGTCATACTCCCGTACTAGGCTCTGGTGTATCTCCTCATCTTCCGCTGCAGAGTAGGCGGGATTACACTGATGCGCCATCTCCCTGGAAGAGAACACAAACATGATATCAGCAGACTATGTCAGCAATATATGGCACACATACTACACATGATACTCATGTGTAGTGATATACTACTACTCCCATATGTTGCATGTGTGTGTCTCGTGGTGGATATACAAGTACATGGCCAGATATCAGTGCTCAGCCAACACCTGTGCAACAATGCCTGCCACATTCCACACAACATAGTAGCATGCCCCATCGGTCAGCACACTGCGACAGGTCCAATGCACAACCTCACTCTGGGGGTTTATCCCAAGGCACTGTATGTGGGACGCCATCCACTAGTGTGATGTGGACACAAGTTACTCGGCCTGGATATACATATCCCACCACCACCACCAGCACAGTAGACTACTTTGATATGTATGTGATTAGACAGTTATTCACTTGTTAGGACTGAGATGGTATCCATGCAGCACACTGGGCCAGTGGAAGCCACAACCCACACTGCTGACCCCTTTGCAAATGCTTACCACGGACATCCCACAGATTGCATGAAACTTGCACACACATTTCTAACCCAGACCCTATGCACAAAGGTTAGGCATCCTGTCCGGTGGACCCCAGACAGAGGCAGATTGTATAACAATAGCAGGAGGCTACTGCAGGACAGAGCAGATTCACATTAAGGGAAGGCATCTGTGGTCAGCACTGGTAATACACTACGGTCTCTCATAACAACGGCCACGGCCTACTCTGGGAGGGAAATGGCCACAAACACTATGGATAACCACAAGGCCTTCTTCGGTTATGTTACACATATGGACCAAATGCCTCAGATATGCTCTGCGTTAATACACACCTACTTAACATTCACCAAACACACAGATATTGGCAACATTCTTGCAGACAGGTTCGGTGCACGTATCCCCCCTCCTTCTCCCCCACCAGTTGAAATACTTATCACAGCTGTATGTAAGCTCCCTATCATCTCACATGTCCAGGTGAGGGCCGCCGTCAGCAAAGCAGAACACACAGCATCACTGTGACCTGATGGTACCCCTGGATGTGTGCTACATGCACTCCAAGAGGACATACAACCGCATATAAGACTGATAATTAATCTTGGCCATACTACAGGATATGTACCTGGACACTGGCATACAGCAACAGTGGTCCCACGCCACTAAGGAGGCACCTCTACTGACCCTGGGTATTACCACATCATATGCATAACCGGCCTGGTCTGCTAAGCTATGGAATTATTCAGTATGGGACGCATATGCAGCAATATTGGGTACCTGCAGACACTTGCTCCCAGCCAGTTTGCCTTTGTCATGGGCTGATCCTGCCTTTTGAACCTGGCTAACCTTTCAAAACAGTCACTACAGCCATTGCTGAGGGCAACGCACAGACAACTGCTGCCAGGATC
This sequence comes from Protopterus annectens, assembly GCF_019279795.1. Taxonomy (NCBI): domain Eukaryota; kingdom Metazoa; phylum Chordata; order Ceratodontiformes; family Protopteridae; genus Protopterus; species Protopterus annectens. Next base: position 255,593,034 of record NC_056733.1, read on the forward strand.
ATGGCCTAACACTGACTGACATGTAATGTATAGTCATCCCCTTTTGGTGGAACTACGTACACACAACATATCACATGGACATACCTATAGATGCAGACCTATGACACATTTGGAGGGTTCACAGTATGCAGACTATTAACCTGCTACTTTACATTACCTGTGTTTGTCACAGCTGGTTGCGTTACCACTGCTTCTGCTTCCTGCTGCTGCTGGCACGGCTTGCTACTGTCACTGCTGACAGCTTAGACTCAGTGTGTAGCGTGTGTATTCTTTTTTTTCTCTCTGTCTGTCTCTCTCCCTCTGTCTGCAATGAATGTATTGCATGTGTGGAGTGTTAGTACAGGATGCTTTTGTAGGTATCTGCATAGGTCCATGTAATGGCCTCTGCACCAATTGTAAGCCAGCATTTGCTAATTGCATGCAGCCAGTTGTGTACTGATTGCAGTTCTCACTGTGATTTCAGGACAGTGCTATAAAAGGGTATGTGAGATAGGTGTTGCCCTTTCGGATTGTAAGGGTGGGGACCATGCTGCTATGCTGTGGACACTGTTCTGTGAGTGTAAAGATTAGTATCTCTCTCATGATTCAGGCTGTGTTGTAGATTCACATTTCTCCATTCCTCTCTCCTGTTCCCTGTAGTAAGTGTGTATGCACAATGACACCTACAACTATATATATATATATATATATATATATATATATATATATATATATATGTAAATATACATACATTTATATATGTACATTAACTGACATTATTACCTACAAGCTACCAACTAGCATGGCTGTTTCTGTTCACACACTACTATTATGGGAATCCACTAGTTTTGACAGTAATTCTAAATGACATGCTTTGTGTACTACACATCCTATATTCCCTTTACATTCATCCCTACTATTACATGTTATATTTATTTTAGCACAATGCTCTTGTATAAGAGTCATGGCTTAGTGGTAGGTCATACAGCCTACTGTTTCCAAGGTCCTGGGTTGGGGACTGACAGTGGGATTTTATTTTGCTTTTGAACTGACTACAGGACCTGTCAATTAGAGTGACTAAGACACTTTTAAGCAGTTGTAACCGGGTTAGTGCTGGTTTGCGTGGAGCTCACGCATGCGCACTGGCGTTCAGCTCTGCGCACACACGCACACACCCGCTTACAACCGCTTAACAGTGCTTACTCTGGTGCACACCCGCGCTATTTTCTTTGAAAGAAATGAAAATGGGGAGACAGGAAAGTGGTGAAAAAGGGGTCACAAAGAGGGTAAGACAGTAGGGAAACAAGCTTGGGATTTGCAGGAGGGATGTAGGTAAGGCCCATAGCTGCCCATTTCTTCATCAGCAACAGCTGTGCATATGTATGTAATTTGGTGTGACATTTGAAACGTTCCACCACTGAGAGAGGTCTCAGGACAACAATAATACTTGTTGTACAGCCAATTGTAATTGATAGTTTCCATGTCCAGCAGATATGTGTGCGGAATGGGCAGCTATGTATGGGGCGTAATTTTTTGTGGGTACAGAGTGCCTTTTTTTTTTTTTTTTTTCAGGTGAGAGTGGTATGTCAGGTGAAGGAAGTCGGTATAGCTGGGGAGGTAGGTTGGGTTGGTCATCAGACAAGACAAACAAGATGCATACAGGGGCGGTGTATGACACGTGTGGGGGGATTACACAATTGATGGGGAAGGAGGTTTATATATCCAGAGCCCATGAGCCCACAGATGGCAACAGTGGAACTAATATCCCCACCCATAGGCAGTTGCCACTGTTCCTTCACTGCCCAGGACAGGGCTGTGCTGGGGACTGTGTAGGCAGGGCAACAGGCATGCCCGTAAGTTGTGCAACCTGTGCCTCAAGCTGGCGTAGGGGCCCAAGAACAGAGTCCTGGATCTCCCTACGCACCACAGTCCGGACACTACGGAGGGTGAGTGGTGGTTCTCCTCTGGCCACACTTACAGAGGGGGGATGAGCCCCATCCCCTGCAGCGCTTCCACCCGCAGGTGGCACAGGGCCACTGGAGGAGGGTCCAGACTGGACACTAGTGCCAGGTGCACTCGCCAGCTGAGGTGGGAGAGGTGGGTCCACTGGAACCCGTCTTCCCTGTCATCCTATGTTTTGCATTATGTCATGACAGTTTGGGTTAGTGACATATAATACCATTCACAATTAGTTGTAACAGCATGCATTAGTATTCCCATTAACCAAACACCCAGATATTCACACCATTGAACAGCGAGCATAACACATGCATAATTTGAACAGCAGTACACAGTCCAACAACATGCAGGGTTGATTGATGGCAACAGGCCATCAGGTTTGGATGTATGAACAGGGCAGATGCATCAACGGACATGCAAATATATATGACCCAACAGGACAAATGTCCAGGGGTGTTAATTGTGATTGCACATACTATTTTCACGTGGAATGGGTTATATGTGGTTATAGGGTGGGGTGAAGAAAATAATATTAACACCTTCGAATACCAATACATATGCTGTACATTTCTAATAGCTGCACATATATACACACTACTGTTCTAACTACAGTTTCCTATATGATAACTACTTCAACTTGGTGATAGGACTGTTACTGCTACATCAATATACATTTTATTGTTCTTCATACACATTCATATCTAGCTTTGTTCAGCTACATCATCCTGCTGCATTTGCTTTATATAGCTATAGACAAGTGTGGATGTTTGGTATATCAGACAATCATACTATCTGCATATTGCAGACTGAGAGCAACATATCCAGATTTTGGGATACACATTCCACAGGCAGCAACACTTTGAACAGATTTCGCTGTTTGGTTTTGCTTCTCACATGCATTTCATTCTGTACTGACTGCAGTATACTTTATTCAGGGGTTATTACTACTGTATTGCTGGATTCATGACACTTTCTCACACTCTTTCACTTGTTTTCATTTTACTATTCAGGATGGTACTTACTTCTAGGCTTTATTGACATGTTTTACCTGTAGTTATTACAATCCATTCCAGCAGTCTCACTTCTGTCATGTTTCAGTATTTCAACAGGGATATATTTCACACATGTGATTTGATCATCTTCTGCAGCTGTACTTTTCAGCCTGCTGCAGGTTGTGTACTATTTTATTACAGGTGGGGCATCTTTATTTCAGAATTTATTTCAGACATTTTCATTTTTCTGTTTGGATTACAGACTGCAACACACTTTTGTAATCAAGCAATACTTGCAAACACTTTTACACTGTTACTTGCACATTTTATTACTTAGTGACTACACTGCACTCTTTTGCTAACTGTCATACTTTTATATTTCTTTACAGTTACTGGGAGTGGATTACTGACCTGCCTGGTGGCTCAACCGCACCAGCCTATCACCATAGGCTCTGCAGTTCGCAGAACGGACACCTGCAGCTGTAATATAAATGAAGTAATGTTGGAATACACATCTCCATAATATCAGCTAGTTGAATTTCTTACATACATAATTAAATGTAACTTACTCAGTAGTGGGGCGTTGGGCATTTGCCAGGCCTCCTGGATCCAAAGGTTCAATTGGTCCTGCTTGCATCTCTTCAGGTCCGCATGGTGGTGACGGACCTGCTCACCAGTCCTTGGAATCTCTGTGGCACTGGTGAGATCATGAGCCAACCGGTCCCATGCCTCAGCCCTATATGCTCCCCACAGGACCTGGCCCTGCATGAGTTGGGCCTCATGATTGTGGACTCGGAGCCAGACCATGTACCTGGACTCCTCAACGCCCCACCTCTGTGCTCAAAAGCAACTACCCTCACCTACTCCTGTCATTCTGGCTGCAAGTCAGTTCTACAATCGTTTATGCTGTGTATTCCTGCCTATGGGGCTTATATAGGCCGTTTTTCCTGCACATATCTGTGATTGGCCATTTTGGAATTGTATCAACTTCACTAAACCTGCATTGTCATGCTCCAGTTTGTATTCATTCCTATATATTTGCTATTATTGCATTTATAGGTGCTGCTGTCATGGCTTAGTGGTTCAGTACCTTGACTATGGTGTATAGTATCCTGGGTTCGAACCTGGCCACTACTTTTTATTTTTTATGACTGTCTAGACAAGCTGAGGGGTGTGTCTGTGTAAAGGCAGTTTTGATACGGCTTGCTCAACGTTGCCCGTTGGTTAGCTTGTTTGCGCGGTGCGCAGCTCCGCGCAAATGGGGTACACTGGTTTAAGCCTCATTTGGCTATCAGCACGCATATTACGCTCAGCCCAGCTAGGGGCACATAGTTTCAGCGTGTTAAACCACTGCTCACCTACGGGCACTCATTTTGCACCAGTTAAACCACTGCTCACCTACGGGCAGATGCACTCAGCCTGTTAAACTGTAGCTCAGCTATGGGCACATCTGGCATTTTTTATTGTTTTGTTACCTCACATTTCTTCAATATAAATGGGCTATTTCATTACATTTTACATAAAATGTGATTTTATGTGTACATGTTTGTCTGGGACTTGTTTCGTGCTTATTTTGCTAAAAATAAAAATTGGTGTTGTGGGGGCTCGAACCAAGAATGCCTGCTGTTCAGCCAACACCTCTACTGCTATGCTATTGCTTCTTGGCTTGCTTTGCATATTTAGTTCTTATATGCTTTCCCACTGACTGCTAACTGTAGCTGCGCTACGGGCACGCCCGCGCAAACGAGCACACTCACGGGCAAACATCTTTATGATTTAGAAAAAATTTATAACATGTTCATTTATATATTTTCTGTTCATAGTCTGTGGGGGCATGTGTTGTGTTGTGTTTATTCACATTTCCATGGACTCTGTCGTGGGTGTTTACTTTGGGCACTTTTACTCTTCTGGGGTGTGTCCGCTTACAGGGCTCGGCCTACGGACACACCCCCTACTGTCTTACACGGACTGTGTTAGCCTTAGGTGTGATTCAGCATGCTCTCATGAATATGCAGAGCATGCTGATATCACTCCGTTTAACTGCAGCCTCCGTGTAAGAGTTATAACTCTTACACGGAGGCTTCGTGAGTCCTGCCCTATGTTTTCTATAGGCATATAAGCTGTATTCCACATCTGTCAGGGGAATGTGGATGAGAAAAGAAAATAGTGTAAGTAGGCGCACAGGCTATAGCATTGCTTTAGCAAGAACAACCTTCATTTTAGGTTAGGTAATGCCTGTGGGTGCAGCTGTTGATTTGGGGCAATTGTTTCAATCAGGAAAATCACACAAAGTCTATAAAAGATAAGATACAACAAAGGTTATAATTGTAAATTATGTGCCTACACATGACTTGGTTCAGAAATACTAGTATTTATGGGGACACAATAAAATGTAGTATTTAGGAGTATGGATTAAAAAGGCTTCTGTTATAGCAGGTAAGAATATGTGGGAAGAGACTAAACGAAAGTTAATACAAAAACTGAGGAACTGGAAGCTTTCATTTATGGATATGGATAACCAGATACAAGCAGTGAAATGTTTTTAGTCTATTTAGTTTTATATGCAGGTTAGGCATATTTGTATCAAGCAGAGGAGAAGTTATGGACAGTAATTAATAAAGAGTTGAAGGAATTTATCTGGGATGGGAAGAGGGCAAGGATCAAGTGGGATATGTTGATCCTTCCAATTGATCAAGGTGGTTTAGGATTAACAGACTTAAAGGGATATTTTAGACATATTTAAGGCTCATATACTTAACAAGCAGAACACTATCATTCAAAATGGAAAGAGAAGTTGATGAAATGGAGGAAATTTAAGACACGAGACAGAGTGGGATTTTGGATGCAGATCCTTGAGGAAAATATAAACATCCACGCAGGATATTATATTCATAAAGCAGTATAACATATTCTAAGAACTAAGCCTACACGAGAATAAAGAAATAAGAACTTGCTAATAGGGATGACTGCAATTAGTAATACAAAGAATAGGCAAGATGGTGCTGGAATTTAATCAAAAATGCTAGAAAAGGAAGCAATGTATTGGGGGCAAATACCTAGAGAAGGAAATGTAATAGAATGGGAAGAAGCCAAGAAGACATCTGGACTGCAGGCTAGAGACTGCCTTCTCTGTTAGGGATTGATATCAGAGTATAGGCAAAAAGAAAGAGAAAGGGGAACCCTGAGTGATAGTCACTCTGGAAAAGATGTTAGCTGAATCTAGAACATAAGTTGCTATTAGAAATTGGATAATTACTAGGGCATATAAAATATTGCACAAAAGCTATAGGAGTCAATCTAAGGAGGTTAGAAAACACAGGAACAGAGACTAGATAAACAATTTACAAGTGAACAATGAGAGAGCATATGTATGGCTCCCAAGTATGCAACAAAGTCTAGAAGATTTTGGATTTTTTGCTTGAAAGTATTTGCAAACGTGTTTTATACCCAAAGCAGACTCCAAAGAATGTTTCCTCAAATAAATGGCAAATGTTGAAGGTGTGATGAGGAAGAGTTAACCAGAACCATATGTTTTGGGAATGTAATGAATTGGCAATTATTAAAAATTCAATGCAGAGTACTCTGTCAGAAATATTGGGTGAGCAAATGGGTGTAACTAAAGGACTGATTCTTTTGAGCTAGGACATAGGATGTGAATTGTCTAAGCATAGTAAGGCCTTGATAAGTTTAAATCTGGTGACTGTCAAAAAAGCAATTAGTATAAAATGGAAATAAATGAAAGTCTAAACTAACTGTATTTGAAGTAGTGAATATGATAGCAGAGATAAAAGAACTGGAAGTGGTATATTTAGAAAAGGGTAGGAGCATGGAAACTGTAGGAACAATGCATGCAGAATAACATTCTAGAGAAAGAGTGAGGTTTAAAGGAAGGCAGGAATTGAACAATTTTTGTAATGCTGTTTTGATGTTAGTTATACAAAAGAACATATGTGATGTGTAATGTATGTAACTGGGAACGGGTCTGTATCACTTGATCAAAGTATTATTATATCAAATAGTTTTTTATCGAACCCTTTTCAGGGAAGCCCCTTTTTATTGAACTCTATTTCCTGAATTACATTAAATTGAACTTGAAATTGAAATTGAAATTGAACCCTGTCCAACTTCAAATCCCTCCTACACTCCTACTTGTCCTCTAAATGGACTTGCCCCTGCTCTTTCCCCACTTGAACCCATTAGCCTCTCCCTATTAACACCCTCTTTCTACTCCTGAAATCTGCTTATTACCACCATCCTACCTTTCTCCTAACTTACATAACACTACAATCACTGCTAAACTGTGTTTCTACCTCATGTTATTACCTGCTGGACTGCATTTCAACCCTCATCTCATTATCTGCTATTTTACATATATGTAAATACTCTTTTCTAGAAATGATTCACCTATGGAATTCCCTTTGTGCTTGTAGTATTTCTTTACAAAGTTATGTGCTTACCATCTCTATTACCAATCGGTACTAGAAGCATTCTCTTATGTAATTAACTTACCCTCAGCATGAGAAGCATTCTCTTCTTATGCAATTAACTTACCCGTAGCATGGATGACATCCTATGCCTGAAAAGCATCGCTAATATTTAATTCTGAACTCCCATCATTTCATTGATGCACAAATCCTGCATCTGTAAATTCTTACTAAGTTTTACTCTGCTTACAGAATGCATATCTACGTACTGAATATATATCTGCTATTGCTACAGATATTCTATATACATATTCTTGTGTATCTCTTCATACATTGTTAATAGTACTTTCATCATGTCTTACATGTTTTGCTTGATATGCATGTTTATTATTATTATTGTTAACTATTTCTTACTGTTATTGTTATTGTTATTGTTATTGTTATTGTTATTGTTATTGGAGCCTCCACTGAAAATGGGCTCTTCTTGGCCCAGTGGACTTCCCTGGTCATCAAACTGCAATAATAAATAAATAAATAAATAAATAATTTTGTTGTCCACCTTAAAAGTATGCAAAGTTTAACATCACTTAGCAACTACTGAAGCTGGAACCATTTCACTGGTAAACTTTTACACAGTGGATATAAAAAGTGTACACATTCCTATTAAAATTCCAGGTTTTTGTAATATAAAAAAATGAGACCACAATAAAGCATTTCAAAATTTTCCCACCTTTAATGTGACCTATAACCTGTACAATTCAATTGAAAAACAAACAATTCTATTAGGGGAAAAAATATAAAAAATAAAAATGTACGATACGCTGGTTGCATAAGTGTGCACACCCTTAAAATAATACTTTGTTGTATGTGCACATCGGTAAATTAATACATTGTCAAAGCACCTTTTGATTTAATTACAACATTCAGTCTTCTTGGGTACACACCTGTCATCAATTATAGAGACTTTGATTGACTCCAAATAAAGTTTAGCTGTCCTAGTAGGATTTTCCTCACATTGACTCAGTTGCATGCTACAGCAAAAGCCATGGTTCACAGAGAGCTTACAAAGCATCAAAGGGATCTCATTGTTGAAAGGTATCAGTCAGAAAAAGGGTACAAAAACATTTCCACCACATTGGATATACTATGGAACACAGTGAAGACAGTCATCAAAAAGTGGAGAAAATATGGGACAACAGTGACATTGTAAAGAACTGGACATCCCTGCAGAATTGATGAAAAGACAAGATGAAAACTGGTCAGGGAGGCTGCCAAGAGACCTACAGCAACACTGAATGAGCTGTAATAATTTCTGGCAAGTACTGGTTGTGTACTACATGTTATAACAATCTCCCATATTGTCCATGTGTTGGGACTATGGGGTAGGGTTGCAAGACGGAAGCATTTTCTTACACAGAAAAACATCCAGGCCCAGGTAAAATTTGCAAAATAGTACATCAAGTCTCCCAAAAGCATGTGGGAAAATGTGTTATGGTCTGATGAGCCACAATTCCAAAAGGTACATTTGGCACAAAAACAAAACTTCACATTACCAAAAGAACACCATCCCCATGGAGAAGCATGGTGGTGGTGGCAGTATCATGCTTTGGGGTTGCTTTTCTTCAGCTGGAACTGGGGCTTTATTCAAGGTAGAGGGAATTATGAACAGTTCTAAATACCAGTCACTTTTGGCCCAAAACCTGCAGGTGTCTGCTAGAAAACTGAAGATGAAGAGGAATTTCACCTTTCAACATGACAATGACCCCAAGCATACATCCAAATCAACAAAAGAATAGGTTCACCAGAAGAAAATTAAAGTTTTGGAATGGCCCAGCCAGAGCCCAGACATAAATCCAATTGAAATCTGTGGGGTGACTTGAAGAGGGCTGTCTACAAGAGATGGCCTTGCAAACTGACAGATTTGGAGTGCTTTTGCAGGGAAGAATGGGCAAATATTGCTGAGTCAAGATGTGCCATGCTGACAGACTCCTGCCCAAGAGGACTGAATGTTGTAACTAAATCAAAAGATGCTTCAACAAAGTATTAGTTTAAGGGTGTGCACACACAACAAAGAATTACTTTAAGGGTATGCACAATTAAGCAACCAGCATATTGTACTTTTTTTTTATATTTTTTATATTTTTCCCCTAACAGATTTGTTTGATTTTCAATTGAATTTTACAGGTTGTAGATCACATTAAAGGTGGGAAAAGTTTTAACATGATTTATTGTGGTCTCATTTTTTTATATCACAAAAACCTAGCATTTTAACAGGGGTGTGTAGTGTGCACTTTTTATATCCACTGTATATAAAACATTAAAAACAAGTTTAATAAATCAAAATACTTAATAAAACACCTTCACTTTTTCAGGGGGGATATGCCTCTCGGAACCCCCTCACCACCTGAAAATTAAATATACCAACTCCGAGATTGCACTTTGTTGATAAAAAGGGTGAACTAGAAATAGGCTCTGAATATTCATGCCACCAGAGGGATGAATGTTCATTAACTTTCACAAATTGTTGCATGGTGGATGGGGTTTAGGCAGGACTTGCTAACGTGCATTTTCTGTTCTTGGTGTTAACCAACAAAAGCAATTCGATAAAATGGAATTTGATGATAGCAGACTTCATCAAGAAGAAGCTTCATTGAAAATGCTTCTACAAAAACGTATTCAATATAATAATACTTCGATCAAATGTTATAGACCCACTGGGAACATGTTAATATGGTTTGGTTTCTTTAAAACAAATGTATGTTTTCCTCTGTCTTATGTGATAATTCGATAAAGGTAGTTAAAAAGATCTCTGATTTGGTAGATAACACTTGGCTTTCTAATGCATTAATTTAAACCAGAATTAGTAGACAAGATGTGTTCTAGTTTAAAAACTTTGTAAGAAAAAAAAAGTTTGCAATTAAAGTAGGCACTTATCTCACTCTCACTAAAGGTGTTCAACACAGATCTATTTTTTCATCAGTGCTATTCTTTTCGTTTATTAATACTCTCCCAGCTGCCTATGCCAACTCTCTGTCACCTTATATGTGGAATACATGACAATTTATAGGTCTAATTCTTCACATAAACTCATTAAACAAACTGTGAAAAACCTGTTATAATTATCTAATTGCTATACAAATAATCTCATTCTCAATATCAGGAAACAAAAGCTATGACTTTTGGCACTCATTACAAACTTTATTCTGTATCCTCTCACTGACACATACTTCACAGAAACCGAACAACACTTTATGTAGTTGTGGAATCTGGTTAGATATTATATGTAGATGGTGCTAAACGGTAATGCTTAAATCAACTCACTCTTATTCTGGGCTGTTAAAAATCCCCCACATTTTATCACCCCAAAGAACGATAGCACTAGATAATAGACAGCTGCCTGTCAAGCTGAAATACACACTAAAACTATTTGCATCTGCCTCAAAAAAGAACTTTACATTCCTACAAACTACTGCCACCAGCAAAGTAACAGCTGTAACCCAGAATTCCATGTATAGTAAAGCTACATCTAAATTCGTTAATCTTTAATTTACTTAATCTGGGAATCTTTCCAATTTTTTGCCAGCCATCTGACAATTTACAACCTCAGATCACTTCTTACTTGTAGAAACACCCTTCGTATACCAAGGACTAGACCATACTACTCTGCTGAGAGCATTTCCAATAAGGAATTATAGTCTTAACAAAATCTCTTTTAGACATACCTCTCAACTATCGAGATTTTTGCAGAATGTCGAGATTTTTGCCTCATTATTTTTGATCTGTTCCTCATAAAATTTGTGGTTTTCTGGCAAATCACTGAGGATTGAAGTCACTATCTAAAGATATATATTTTTGTTTCAGACTTCATGTTCTTCAGAAAATCCATGTTAAAACAAATCACACAATCCTTAAATAGTGTCCCTCCCACACACTATTTAAGGATTTGCCAAGATTTCTTTCAGTAAGAGGTTGAAAAGTATGCTTCCAGTAGAATTACAAGTACCTCCTACCATACACTCAATTGTAACCTTAAAAAGATACCATTTATAAGTGTTTTAACACCAATGGAATAATTTGACTCCCCCTAATTATAATAGGCAGCACACCTCATCACATTACATGATAAGGAAAGGTTCTTTTCCCAACACTCCTTCTTATTGAAAGCTATAAATAACATTTCCTGCAAATGCACACCTTCGTTTTTAGATATTTTTTCCTTTGTCTTTCTTCTTTCTTATCAAATTGTAAATGTTGCAAATAACTGAAAAAGGGTGTTTGGATTGCTTTACTTAATGTAGTAACTATTATATGTGTACAGATTAATTTGATAATTTTTATGGTTGCCAGTTAATGCATGTATGTGTGTTACATGTTTTGTTTTTCTTTTGTCCTAGCTTAATCCTGAAAGTGGTCTGGTGGGATCAGCACTCTACTCTGCTTAACAAATTGAACATAAATAAATAAATATGTATGTAAATTGCAACAACTGGCTCTAAGCAGCTACACTTCGAATGGAAGATGCCACTCAGTTGAAAAACATCAATAAAATGCAATAGAAAAGTTAATAAATTAACCATCATACACATACATTTAAATTTGGAAAATAAACTTTTTTACTTGAAAGAAATAAATTACAGCATTGTCTTTACAAATAACTAAACAGTACACAACATACACCAATAATTGAATATAGACATTTAAACAGATAGTGCTCAGAAAACACTAGGTGGCAACTATCTGTTTAAATGAACAGATATTAGCTGGTATTGGGCTTTTTAAGTGTCTGCTGCAGATGACAGAGAAGGATTCAATTTACTTTAGTTTGGAGAAGAAGGATCTCAGGAGCAGATAGCATCTTTGCTGAAATGACAGCTAATAAGCTTTTGAAAGGACAGAATAGTGATTTTCTTTATTTGGAGTTAATGTGATAAAGTGACAAATTCTGTCAGCTGTTTCTGAAGTGATTTTTATATATGCAGCCCTATTAGTGAGAGATGATAGTCTAACTGAGGAAGAATATGCCTTTATATTTGACATATCTATATTCTGGGAATAGGAAGTGAGAGATTTGCCTTGCCTCGTCCGGAATAGTGACAATAATTTTAACCTTGGCTTGCTCAATTTGTATAAAAGTTAATTTTGTATCTATACCAAACTGATGTTTTTTGCCTGATCTAGCTGAATATTTTTGTTTGTTTGTTTCCAGTTACATGTTGAAGCGTAAAATGTGTCATGTAGCAAACCAGAGACCAAACAAGGAAACAACCTTTGACCTAGTGCAGCATTTCATAGAAACATTAACTTTATGCATGACTACATGAAAAAGCAAATACAACAAAAATTATTTTATGTTTTAAACAATTATTTAAACCTTTCTTACACTGATACTGCTTTTATAATTAAGTTCAGTTGCCATTTTCCACTTGATAGATAAAACATTTTAAGTTTTAGCAGTGTTCATCATATATCTCCCTCTTTCTTAAATGTGTGAGATTTGTTGAGAAACCATCTAGAAGTGAATCTTGAGGTAACACAAGCATTTTATATTCATGTTATATTCACCCGCTTGTGTTAGATGACCCCCTGATTTTTTTTTTTTTTTGACAGTCACTTTTTTTTGTCTCGAGAGATAATCCTGCTATTTTGATTATCCACTTAGTTCCTGTGTTCTAATAGATAGTCACACCACCATGGATTTTTGTCCTGCCTTAATAACCTTTTACCACTACAAAGAAGGCTTTCAGTACCATCTTATATGTTTTAATGCCTGACAGTAGAAGATTTTCTTAAGCCTTTTGTGCAATTTATGCTCATGTGTAGTGTACAGAAAAAAACAATATTATAGAATACTGGTACGTGTCTATTAAAAATGCCATAGGATTATGAATTGCTGCAAATCTCTTTTGCACAACAACCCATTTTTCAGTGTATGTGTGTCTGTGTGTGTGTGTGTGTATGTGTGTGTGTGTGTGTGTGTGTGTGTGTGTGTGTGTGTGTGTGTGTGTGTGTGTGTGTATATATATATATATATATATACATATATACATACACACACACATATATAGATCTACGTCTTTACTGGAAGTGTAAGTACAGGCTGAATCTTATCCTTACGACTTTTCCTATTTGATTTCCTCTATTATTGTCAGTATATAACCACACATTTACAGGTTGCTGTGTTATCAATGTTTTTACATATTAGACCATCTGCTGGTGGCATCATCAAACATTGCTAACTGCTTGTCTTCCATCTCCAACTTCCAAGTCCAAAAAGCTTGTGCCAATGACATTTCAGAATGTGTTTCTCCCATGACCTTAACTGTACTGGACTGCCGAGGTACATGATGTTTCTGTCTAACAACTGCATGCTTAACAGTAGTACTTATATCTATTTTATATTTTATTTTTATTTTCAGTTGTTAATGTGGGAAGAGCACTGACTGGCACAGATCATTCTCAGATTCAGCACAGGAAACATAATATAAACAGTAATTAACAGTTATCAATACTTTATCAAAAATAACCATTTTCTGATTCTGTACCACCCTCCCTAGCCCTACAAAGGTAGGATATATTTCCTTTTTATAATCTACAGCAGGTGCAGTTGTTTCAGCACAGTCTATCACTACTGTGTTATTACTTTTATTAGCTCCCATAAATGGCTTTTGTTTCCTAAACTGCCACTGTAAGTATTTAGACTATGCAAGTCCCAGCTCATTACACTAGGAATATTTTAATAAATGTTTTGTCTTCTATATTAGACATTGTTTTCCCCTCCTCTTGACTGTGTAACCTTCAGTAAAGGTTTACACTGCACCACAGGTTCCTTAAACCCATGCAGCATGCTGGGTACACTCTTATTATGTAGTTGTGCCCTGCTAGATAGAGGTCGTAATTTTTCCTCATTTCCTTGGCCCAGTTACACTCCTGATCTCCTAACAAGATTATCAAGTCCTCATGCAAACTAATGAGTGTTTTTCCCCTTATTAAGGTCTCCTAGTACTTCAAAAGTAATGACTTGACAGCCACTACCATTCTTATGAAAATGACCATTTTGTCTGCAAATAAGTAAATAAATAATACTCGTATAGTCAACTGTCTTTCTTCTATGCTCTCTAAAATTATTTCTCTATAAGCTTCAGGAGTAAGTTTAAAATATTCAAACAAAATATTTTCATCTCCAGCATAATCCCAATAATCCACACCAGTCATATTGCTGGGTACATGTTTTGCCTTTCCCAAACCAGAGAAGTTAAAACATCACCCACTGAACTTGGTCAGTTTGATGCACATACTTTTTGCTCCACTAAAGCTATCAAAGTCAGCCATCCCCCTCTTTATACGAAGAAAACAATCTAGTACTGACCTTGGCATCTGGTATTCAGGTTTATATTATAACATTGAACTCTTAAAACTTTGAATGCTATAATATCGAACCCATTCGATTGAAAGACCACAAAATCACTCAGAATAGTGAATTTTTTCCCATGGAAAAAATTTGCTGTTCCGACAAACATACACACAACACAAACACACCAAAATAAATAATCCACACGCATACACTTCACAAAACCCTACACTAAACCATACATATGCTACTAGCTATCCACTTACCTTAACCCAACCCTAACCCTAAGGTCCATAAATACCGCACACTCACCTTACCCGCTCCCTAACCCTAAGGTCCCTAACTATCGTACACTCACATTACCCGCTCCCTAACCCTAAAGTCCCTATCGCACACTCACCTTACCCGCTCCCTAACCCTAAGGTTCCTATCGCACACTCACCTTCGTTCGCACACTTACCTTAACCCGGTCCATAACCTTCGCTCCATAGTCAAGGAAATAGCAAAGCTGCAGAAACAGCCCACTGAATACTTTCCCTAGGAAAGTATTCCATATTCTGCAGCTTTGCTATTTTCAGCGTTCGGTGCATAGGGTTCGATATTATAACATTCAAAGTTTTAAGACTTCGATATTATAATATAGACCCCTGGTATTCAGCTTTCACCCCATTACCCATGTGCCATTTTGTAACTTGTCAGCATGATCTTCTCCTACGGGTGCTACTTCTCCCTCTCTGCAGCTTTTCTGCCTATCTGTGCTCTCACTCCCTCTGCATCTCAAGCTGCTTTATTTTCTAAGATGATTCAACCTGTAGGTGTTTCATTTTTCTAGTTCTATAGTTTTTTTTTCAGTTCATTTTATATTTAAAGGTCATCTGGAATTAACTGAATTGCTCTGCTGCATTCACTTTACTGTTAACCACTAACTGGCTACAGAGCTGGATCATGTTCAGATGGGGCCCTTGGCAAGGTAATGGGTCAGACAGGAAAGATTTTAAAGTTTTAACATTGTAGTTCTTTAAGGCTGGATTTCACTTTTGCTACATGGATACTGTAAGAATAAAGCAGTATCATTTTCAGTCACTGCATCTTATCTAGCTCTGTTTAAATGAACTCTGCAAAAATACCTAGACATTATTGCAACACATGGTTACCATCATGACATCCCTTGACATACCAGCAAATGAAATAATCTTGGTTTTGTATTCTTTAGTCATCTGTAACACTGACATTTTCCCATTATCTACAGTGATAATGTCTATTTCCTAATTACTCTGGCTAAAAATTGATAACTGTTGTGTAATATATACTGCTGTACATTTACCTTGGGGTTGCAAAGGGGTACGCACTTTGTTGTGATCAAAGCTGTTTTACAGGCTATACAATTTCAATATGCAAGATAGCATCATTGCCTCTGAATAATATATCATGGACAAGGGCTCGAGCTTTAACTTTTGAAACACTTCCATCAAAAATGTTTCATGGCAGAACCAACAATATCGGTTGGATATATCTAGTAACTTAACAACAGTAACTCCTTCAGTTGTTCAGCCTGTGTCTGCTTATATAGGTCCCAAACAGGATATCTTTTGGTGTTTGCTTTGATTCAGATTTTGTAAGTATGTTTTTGTTTCAACAGGTACCTTTCCAAGGGAAAGGGTAATATTTTGCAAGTTAGAGTTCCAATAAAGAAATAATTTTTGACGAAGGTCAGAATCTTCAAGAAGCATTAATCCTGCCCACTTCACATATTTGTAAAGCAATGATTCGTTTCTTTTTTAAACTACATTGCATTTTCACAGTAGCATGTGCAATTTTATATCATTTTATGCATTTTCTTTCACATATTATAATTTACCAAAAGGCATGTACACTACAGCTTCTTACTTATCTTTTAAACAATTATTTATATGTTTTATTTAAATACAGTTTTAATAAATATAGTTCACTTCTCATATATTTCATTGAGAGAACATTAACATCTTTATGCATATTATAGCTTTCTCAGAGGAAAGATTCTAATGCTTTAATACTGTAGTTCTTATTATTATTAAAAACCTGGATTTAATGTTTGCTATGTGGCTGCTGTAAGAAGAAAGTAGCATAATTTTCAATCAGTGCATTTTATCTAGCTCTATTTAAATGAACTTCACTCAGATACCTAGACATTATTACATAAGGATTATTTAAAAATGTAGTTACTTCTGCATCTCAATTCACATTACTGAATAAAACTGGCAGGAAAAATACAATGGTGAATTTTAATATGTTATGCAATGGTTCATTGGTATGGCAGACTGGTAAAACAATTTAAATAAACTCAAGGGAAACATACTATTGTATTTATGGTTAACATTGTCGAATGAAGCATTTATTAATACATAGAGGATTATGATTGTGTTTCAACAGTATTCTAAATAAACAGATCCAGATAAAAGTTTAATAATAATTCAGTGGCACTATTCTGTTATAGGTAATGCTAAAAATGCACTTACATCCTATACTACTGAAGTGTTTTAAACTAGTAAATATTGCATAACAATCTGAAAAGCATCTTGTACTTACATTAATATAACTATACAAGAAATATGACTATACATGTTTCCTTGCCAATATCATTTTGGAAGTATTACAGAAAAGTATTACTTAAAATTCTCTGAGACAATTCTAAACTATTGACAACACATTTTAAATACTGCCAGTGTCTGTGCTATAAATCTGTCAGTAAACCAAACAGTCATCCATTTCTTATAGGTCAGCAAAAACTGAAGCAATACCAACATTTGCATATGGGGGAGCAGGTACATATTCATAGCACGTAGAAGAGTGGCTTATAAAGTCAGCAGCAGGTACATCTGCATAGTGAGGAGCATTTGCAGTCGCATAATCAGTCTGCCTGCCAGGATAGGTGAACCTACAAATAAGGGAGGAAGTGAGTTGACATTCTCCACCCCTTGTAAAGCCACTTGCAGATACACTATGCCAAAAAGTACTTCAGGGACAGCCTTTACACAACAAATCATTCATGCATCTGAGCCCTCCCATAAGTAGGGACTGAGCTGCAAAATCAACTGATATAAAAGCTATAGTCGGCTATTCACAGTTCAGGTCAGCCATATCAAAAGAAGCCTCCCAGGGACAACCTTTGCACAAAAAATGTATGCATGTATGACCCTTCCCTTAGTAGGCTCCTATTTCAGTAATATCTAGCAGGAGTACTAGGTGTCGTGTTGATGGAGCATGGGTCTAGGCAGCAGATGCTATTATTGCACAGATGTATGGATACTAACATTCAGAGTAAAGGGTAATGTTCATCATGATGGCATCATGCAGCAGACCTTGGAGTGCCAACTGACTTGGTGAGGCACTTCACCAGGACAAGGAAGACCACTTCACAAGACCAGCAAACTGGTCCACTCCTACAATTCTCACAACTGGGAGGAAATGATGGGCTGATTGAACTTACTGGGCAGGAATAAATGGGCTATAGGACTCTTGCCTAATTTGGGAGCACCCAGCTATTGCCCGTGAGAAATAAAAGGACCAGTTGGGTACAGGTACAGAAGAACTATCTGCCAGGACTTACAAGTCTTCTCCCAGTGGACTAATTACTGAAGTCATGTTAGATAGCTTCTGTACCATCACTGCAGTCATCACATGACACCTACTACCATCTTCCCTTCAAACTGTCATTTACTCTGAAAAGAAATGTAACCTGACAACAACAAAACATGCCATGACAGATGGGAGATCCTGTGCAGCTTTAGGTAGCTGTCTATCTTTATTGGGTGCACCATTAACAAAGATAAACATCAAAGTAGCTGTATATGTTACATCTGGTTATATGAGTCAAGTTTGATAGCAAAAGTCTAGTATAAAAATGGCAGTTCATTTTTAGAAAATGGAAGTAGTACTGACTAAAGAAAAAGCTATTGAAAGACAAAATGAATTCAGCAGATGTGGCCTGATCTAGAAATCAAGATAAATCCAAAAAATGACAACAAGGCTATTCAAAATATCTTGTGACTGCACTATACATGCTAGTGTGTGGCTCAGGACATTTTTCAAGATTGTTGGTCCTTTATGCAATCCAGATGGAAAACTTTCATATCAGGGTTTGCCATTTACTGAAGGAGCAGTAAGATACTATATTGGTATTAAGCAACAATCTGGTAAAATTCAAGCTAAGGCAATGGTGATACACAGTCAAACACTATATGTGGAACAGCAGCTGGTGTCAGTAGAAGATAAGGTAAGGTGAAGGAATTTAAGACTGAGTGATTTTCTAGAAGGTAAGGAGAGTACATATGTGTCTTAATTGTATTAAAACAAAAATGTCACTCTATACTGGATTTATCAAGAAGTCCCTGGGTATAAAGAAATATTACACATTGCTTTTACCCAATTCTAAATGGCAATATGTCAGACCTAGAAAAATACTGGACCAATTTACATCCTGTTATGAAAAGGGGCAAGTGTTACATCAATTGTGGCATCTATGAGACAGTGTACTCTGAAAGACATATCATTGTTTATAGATCATGTTGCCCTGAATATTGTTTTATGGCAGAGATCTTACTTCACAGAGGTAATAAGGAAATGTAGAAGACAAAAAAGGAAATAGATATTGGCCTAAACTGCAGTTTTAACAATGTTTCCTGAATGGTATGTAATTGTTTATCGATGCGAAAGTTACAATTGACCGATTATGAGAAACACTGCAACTGCTATAGTATCTACTACTAAGACTGGAAGCATTTAAAAAGTCATTGAATTTAGATTATTGAGATGATCAGTCAGATCAAAGAAGGGATAGACAAGTAGTTATGTGCTCCGTGGCTAATGAAATCTGGACAGAAATATGTGTTTTTGTAAATAATGAGACTTTGATGTTTTGGGACTGTATCATTTATAGCATAATATCATGCAGCATTTTAACTGTATTGACGCATAAGTTAGTTATACAAAGATGATCTTAATATGTATATTTTTGGTGAAGAACCTGAGAGGGAGAGAAAAATAATTTTTTTTCAATATATTGATCAGTTATTGTTTTGTATGTAAAATAATATTAAAATTGAAATGTATGCTAAAGCTATAGTATACCTTTTGATGCAGAAATGTTCAAAGTTAACTAACTTTAGGGAAATAGGCCAAATTATATAGCAAATGGTTATGTATGTATTATGGTTTGCAAGTCCCAAAGCAAAGAAAAAAATAACTATACCAGAAACAAGCAAATACTGAACATTGCTCTCCTTTAAACTTCTTTTTTAGATGACCAGCTGTACATTAATTGTAGAATAACAAGCATGGCAGAAAGAAATTGTAAACTGTAGGAAGTAGAACAGAACAGGGATCCAGACCCTGCATTACAGGCCCAAGTTAAAAACCTTTCCCATTTGCTCTTGTAGATTTTATGAGCACATTTTTTTAAAGCTGAAAGAATTTGAATTATACAACGACCCCCCATTTATATTCCAAAATGTTGTAAATCAGAGTTATAGTAATGGAAAAAGGTCTCGGACTTTTTCCATTAGTATAACACTTTTTTTTACAGCAACGGAGAACGCAATATCTCAGTTGCTTTTTGCACACTGTCTCGCTATGTTAAACGATAGCGAGACAGCTTTAAAAAAGTAACTGAGATCTTCCTATCTCTGTTGATTTTTTTAAAGGTGTCTTGCTATATTAAATGCGTTTAACATAGCGAGACAGCTTTAAAAAAAGCAACGGAGATTCTCCGTTGCTTTTTTTAAAGCTGTCTCGCTATATTAAATGCGTTTAACATAGCGAGACAGTTAGTAAAGAGCAACAGAGAAAGCAAGATCTCCATTGCTTCCACCCACAGCTTGATGTACTGCGTAAGCATATGCATGTGCAGTACATCAGAACTGCTGCAGAATACCAGACAGCTGTGGAAGGGCAGCAAGGAGGCATTATACAATGCCATTATTTAAGAAAAGTAAGTATTTTTTTTTTCTTAATGTCATTGTATAATAGCAATAACCCACTTCTGGGTGTGGGTAATGCTGGATTTACCCACGGTTGTCTTTGTTTGGCCACTCGGGCTTCGCCCTCATGACCAAACCACACCAACCATGGGTAAATCCAGCATTACCCACACCTAGGCATGGTTTATTGCTATATTATTCCAGCTGAAAAGGCAGTTCAGATATCCATAATTGCAATTGGAGAAACCATGTGGTCAGTGTCTAGGAGTTAATACCGTCCTAGACAGGGGAGTTCCAGTTGTGGATCCAAAAAACATGGCTTCTTTTTTTGCAAGGGGAACCCATTTTGCCTGTACCAGAAAAGGGCTATGAGGATCAATGAGTCCTTGCACAGAGAATCTTTCTACAGCAATTCTGAAATCTGGAAAAGGTAGAGGAGAGGTATAGAGAAATCTGGAATGTTCCTGACAGCCCAGAGCATCCCTCAGTGATTGACTTTAAGGAGGGATGAGAACAAAGTGGCTGCTGCATTCAGTGTTGGCTTGGGAGACAAAATGATCTCAACAAGGCTGGCACCATTTACAGAAAGTTTGCTGTGCTGCGTTCTATTGCTGGATTGAGGGTCCCACTCATGAGACATCAGAATAAATCTGCTGAACCTGTGCACTATTAGAATATGCATGGCTACCAGAAAGCACTGTGAAGATATCACACACTACCACATTCTCATGGCCTCTTTGCCATGGACCTAGTTCTGCCCTGCTTGTTTATATACCAGCCTACTGACATATTGTGTGAGTGAATGGAGACCACTCCAAGGGAAAGACAGTCCTGAAGTGCCTGCAACACTAGGAAAACTAACCTCATCTCTAAGACAGTGATGTGAAGGTCGGCCCCAAGACTGGGCCGTATCCCTTAGACAATTCCCCCCTCAAAATGCCCCCTCATCTCAGATAGAAGGTATGCATGGTAACTGTAGCCCTGGAGAAAGGAAGGGTAAAGGGTGTTTCCAGTAGTACAGTGGGAAAGTATAGCCACCAGTTTAGATGCTGATTGCAAACTTAAGAAAGACAAATTGAAGTACTTATGGCATCTGACAGTTGGCACCATTGCATACTGACAGCCCACTGCAGGACCCTAATGGAAAGCTGTGCATGAGAAACAAGAAAGTGAAAGCTACTGTTAGCCTGAGAACTTTCAATATAAGAGATGATGGGATGAGTGGTAAGATAGCAAGGAGGTTACTGCCATCGTTAGCGACAAGGACCTTTTTCTGGCAACTTGACTATACAGGATCTTATGTCCCGATAACATTCTATACAGATGAATGTCTGCGATGGTTGTAAATGAGACTTCTTCCATGTTGACAAAGATATCTAGGGATCGACAAACTGAAGCAAGAAATCTCTTGTTGAAAGTAAGGACACTCTTGGTGTATCAGCTAGGAGATGGGAATAAACCTATTCCCATGAGTCACAGATGATGTGACTACTGCTGTGTTCTTGGCGAACATTGGGGGAGCTGCAATGAGGCCAAAGAGCAAGACACAGAGTTGATAATAATTGGCTCCTAGGCCCATCCAGAAGCTTAGGTACCTCATGGGCTCTCTGGTGATTTTGATATGGAAGCAAGTGTTTTGAATGTCTATACAACATATCCAGTCTTTGATCTGTAAACAAGGTAAAAAGAATTGCATCATGACCATTCTGAACTGGGTGCTTTTTTATATACTGATTTAGGATACTTAAATCAAAATCGGCCTGAGTCCATTATTTTCTTTGATAACAAAAGGAATCTGAAATAGGCTTCAGGCCATCACTGGCCCATAGGTTCACGGGTAAGTACTTGGCTAGCTCCCCTTAGGGGCCATTTTAAGCATAGCTAATTTCCATTTCAAGGTGAGAATTAAACTCTGAACGCTGAGGTTGTGAGGTAAACACATTAATCATTATGCCAAATCCTCTTCTCAGGTTTGGTAGGACCTCTTAGATGGCTGTTTTTTTCTTTTTTTTTTTTTTTTTTTTGGTTAGCAAAAAAATCTGGAAGAGGTGAGGAGTGAAGTTTTGGGGGTAAGAGCAAGGGAATACTGTAGTCTCCAGATATTATTCTCCTCAGCCTTTTGTCCCATATGAAGGACATCTATACATTTGAGTGAGGAGACATCCAACTCTCAACTTCCCCCAGAGAGAACAGTCAGACAACAATTCAGAAACGCTGAGGTTGCTTCCCAGAGAAAGAATCGCTGAATCCCTCATTCTGTGGTTCTCATCTACCACTAGGATGACACCAATTAAATGAGCCTCCTCTGCTATGGCTGCTCCTGTCTAAGGAGTAGTCAACAGAATGGAGGAATGCTGGGACTTCTTGAACCAAAGTCACATAGATCCCTTCTGATTCCTACTAAAGGATCTTTGAAGAGTTTCAAATCAAACTCCAGGGCAGATGGATCTTGCCTTCCTGCTCACTACTCAGTAGCTTCTCTTTGAACAAAATAACAGAGATGAATCTGGATATTTTATATTGTGGTGATGCTTACTTCTGCTGCTCTAACCATTCCATCATCTGCATTACATATCAGTGTCATGGGGAGGTGTGATATAAACAGCATAGTGTCCACCTGATAACTGACCCATTTTCAAGACATGAGTGGCATGGCAAGCCTTTTCAAAGAGTCCAAGGCTTGTTAGGCTACATCTTCCTGGAAATGTGTCATGTGTAAAATACTTTAATGCCCTCAAGGTAAATGTGCCTGAGGTGTAAGCTCATTTCTCCATTCTGACCATAGATTGAAATTCCTTGTTGGAAGGATGGATAGCAAAATTTTCAGTGGAGAACTCTCTCTCTCTTGGTGGCTACTGCTGCAAATTTGGAGTCAACCAGAATGCTTTTGCTCCAGTGTTACCCATCCTTGGGGAGGGCAAAGAGTCCTATCCAGCTTATGAGGTATTGTTTCCATGACATTGGGCTCCTGCCATGCCCCCACACACACACTACCAGTTCCATCATGAGGACTGTGGCAGAACTGAAGACTTCAAATACCCCTTATCTGGAGAATGGGAGTCCATAGATCAGGAGCTTCTCTAATATATCAATTCAAGGATCCTGACAACCACGATGCCCCTAGGAAAGGACACTAAGGACACTTTTCCCTCATCCAAGGTGGTGTCAGGTGTGAGGGACTCCAAAATGGAGTCAATTTGCTTTCTTTTGGATGTTCATTTGGTGGAGAGCCAACAGAATCTCCACAAAACTCTATGGGAACCTCCTGAGGAGGCTGGGTAAATAATTCAGGTTCTACTCTCCAATCCCTCACACACACTCTAACACCCACTCAAAACCCTTACAAAACACTCACTAACCTGACATAACACCTACATCCAAACACAGCACCGCGCACCAACAAAACCCAAACCCGGACATTACATAGCGCAACTTCATAACCGCGAATTCGACATATTTTCGACATACGTCAAATTCTCGATTATGAACGTTCGCTATTTTGAACATTCGACTTTATAGCTTCAAGATACTGAAATTCGACATTTCAGTATTTCGATGTTATAAAGTGAACCTGTAGTCAGGCACACCCACGGGTGTAGCTAGGCATACACAGTACTGAAATA